>NW_026014716.1:0-46536 GCF_020379485.1 Brassica napus | reverse complement strand
TTGGAGCGTGCCTTTGGAGTGCTGCAAGCTAGGTTGCGGTCGTAAGAAACCCTCTAATTTATGGGATAAGGACAAAATTGGGAATATTATGAGAGCATGTATCGTCCTCCATAATATGAGTTGAGGATGAACGATCATCAGCCACTCAGTATGCGGTCGATGAATTTCAAGAAAGAGAAGAGGTGGATACATTTTCCGTCAATATGGCTTCAAATCTCGGCAATTCGATTGATCACCGAACAAGCTTTCGGAATAGAAGCCCATCACAATTTAAAAAACGATTTGATTGAAATCATATGGACTAAATTTGGACATCTTCCAAATAACATATAATTTACAAGTTTATATGAATTGAATAAAATGTTTGTTTCCTTTTATTTATTATTTGTTTTTTTTTTTTTGTAATTTTCATATGTTTTCAATTTTAATGTTAAACTTCTCTTTTATATGTTTTATTTAAATGTTATCCTTTATATCTCATTACACATTAAAACAAAATTATTTACTAAGATACAAGACAAGTTCTACCAATAATCTACAAAATTACAAATGTTCTTACACTTTGTCCCTAACTTAAAAATATTAATAAAATATCCTAAGGACTTATTTTTTGTCTCACCAATAATGTTGCCCTTAGTTAAGCGGTGTCCCTCGTGATATTGCCCCATTTGTATTTAAATTAAATACGATAAATGCTAAGATATGTCATTAGAATCACCGATAATGTTGCCCTAAGGCAGTTATTGCTCTTAAGGCAGTTTTTGCAACTAAAAGCTAACTAAACTCATTCTTGAAGCTAAATAGGTCCCACAGTTTTAATATTAATTTATCTCTTTGCAACTGGAAATAATTTTAATGGTATAAAATTCTCAAGAAAAAATCTAAAAAATAATGGTTTTAATGGCAAAAGAGAATGAAAATAATGGTTTTACATTTCCTCGACGGTGATTAAACTTCTCTTTGCAACTGTCGGAATTTCAACAAAGCCAATGAAGGACACTGTGGCATCACGGCATAGACTATTGGGGAACCAGTGGGTAAATGTTTGGAAAATATTACGCTCTGGGACAGTTTTAAGTTATTTATAACATTCTAGAGCAGTTTCTTCTACTAGCACACTTTATCCTAACAACTTCTTCCTTTCCTAAACTAACTCGCTAACATCTGACTATCATAGTTACTAACTAAATGTAATTTTAGCTGGAAAACATCACAACCGCACATCTAACTCCCTTCTCAGTGGTCCAGATTATTTATGATTTTTATGACAAGACTTATATCTGTCTCATTTCACAACCCTTGGATCTCCTTTATAGTTTATAACATCGACGGTCCAGATCTATAGTATTGGAGAAAGTCAATTTTGCTTATATATTTAATGGTTAAAATACATGAAAAATAAAGTGGATCCCTCTTCAGTTTACACTATAAGGCAGTTTATAAGTTTTTATTACATTCTAAAGCAGTTATTGTTCCTAAGGCAGTTTTTTGCAACTAAAAGCTAACTAAACTCATTCTTGAAACTAAATAGGTCCCACAATTTTAATATTAATTTCTCTCTTTGCAACTGGAAACAATTTTAATGGTAGAAAAATCTCAAGAAAAAATCTAAAAAATAATGGTTTTAATAGCAAAAGAGAATGAAAATAATGGTTTTACATTTCCTCGACGGTGATTAAACTTCTCTTTGCAACTGTCGGAATTTCAACAAAGCCAATGAAGGACACTGTGGCATCACGGCATAGACTATTGGGGAACCAGTGGGTAAATGTTTGGAAAATATTACGCTCTGGGACAGTTTTCAGTTATTTATAACATTCTAGGGCAGTTTGTTCTACTAGCACACTTTATCCTAACAACTTCTTCCTTTCCTAAACTAACTCGCTAACATCTGACTATCATAATTACTAACTAAATGTAATTTTAGCTGGAAAACATCACAACCGCACATCTAACTCCCTTCTCAGTGGTCCAGATTATTTTTTATTTTTATGACAAGACTTATATTGGTCTCATTTCACAACCCTTGGATCTCTTTTATGGTTTATAACATCGACGGTCCAGATCTATAGTATTGGAGAAAGTCAATTTCGCTTATATATTTAATGGTTAAATACATGAAAAATAAAGTGGGTCCCTCTTCCATTCCCCTTCGCCTTCTTCCTCCTAAATACTCAATTTCTTAGAAAACTGAAATCTGCTTCTTAAATTTATTTTTTCAATTTTTTTTACGAAATCATTTTCTCTTTTACACGATCTATCTTTAGAGATATGTGAAGGTGCATCTCCGATGATGGTGTACAACATCCTTGATGTACATGAAACATGATGTACATAAAACATCTCAAGTGTACAACACGCTACATAACAAGAAAACAATCATCCAAAACCAAGTTTCTTTCTTTATAAATTCGTAAATGTCTAATTGAATGTTGCACCATTCTGAAATGTACATGTCAATATTGGTAAACAAACATGTAGATATGTTCATTATTGAGCTACTTTTAATATTTAAAGATGTAATGCATTTCAAAATGTTTTCTACATTTGTAACTTTTTTTGAAATATGTCCACCTTACATAGTTTTGTGTGTACACTATCATCAAAGTGTACACTTTCCATTAGACTGTACATGTATACACGAAATAATTTTCTCTGTTATACGATCTATCTTTGAAGATATGTGAAGGTGCATCTCCAATGGTGGTGTACATCATCTTTGGTGTACACAAACATGATGTACATAAAACATCTCTAAGTGTACAACACGCGATAACAAGAAAATAACCATCCAAAACCAAGTTTCTTTCTTTATAAATTCGTAAATGTCTAATTGAATTTTGCACCATGGTAAAATGTACATGTCAATATTGGTAAACAAACATGTAGATATGTTCAATATTGAGCTACTTTAATATGAAGAATTCATGAGGGTGTATAATATGTAAGAAAGAAAGGCTGAACGCTTTTTTGTACATGTGGATATGTAAACCGATGTACAGCTAGTTTGCACACACCTTTTTGTACATGTGGATATGTAAAACGATGTACATATATATCATTACAACATTGTATATGTGGAAATTTTATATGAGATTTATACTTTTACTAGTCTATAATCTTCTCATCTCCGCATCAACCAAATTAAATTGGATAAATTTGCAAGTTTCAAAATGTGTACAGCCATATTATGTTCACGTGGAGACACAAAATTTACTATCATGTGCAATGATTCACTTGTATAATAGTGTCCATGTGTACACAGATACATAGACACCCACATGTAAGACCAATTTTGTTTTTTGTTTTTGAGAAAGAATAACAAACGATACGACATGTGTGTACACTTTGTGACGTCTACACATGTAGAAACTTGAACAAATTGGAAGTTTAAGTCAAATTGGACATGTTATTTTGTGTACATTTTGTTCCACAACACTTAGTACATTGTCACCTAATTAAATATTCAAAATACCAAACAAATATTTCCCAAAACTTTTAATTGTGCAATCCGGACCTAGTGAATGTTCTGATTTTGCAACATTGGTCCATGCCGTTTTGTTTTATTTTGAAAATTGTGCAATCCGGACCTAGTGAATGTAGATTTTATAAAAAAAAAGAAACATAGAAATTGTATAATCATTTTGCTTCGGTGTCCACAAACCTAGGTTGTACACATGTACATTAAATTCGTATATTGTCCACAATTATGATTTTTTAATGAGTGGCAATTTTGTAATAATTTCATCTTCTTTGTACTAGGGTTTTCTGGGTTTCCTGCAAATATATTTCAGAGCTGCCATTAATTTTTATCTTGCAATATTCATTATATTTTCTGTTTTTTTACCTCCAACACTTACAAATATTGTATAGATTAACCGATTAACACCAAAACTAAGAAAAAAAAGTTTTAGTTATTGAGTTTTGGAAGATTATATCCAAATCGCCATAGCTCTTATATGCCAAACATTTACCCACTGGTTCCCCAATAGTCTATGCCGTGATGCCACAGTGTCCTTCATTGGCTTTGTTGAAATTCCGACCGTTGCAAAGAGAAGTTTAATCACTGTCGAGGAAATGTAAAACCATTATTTTCATTCTCTTTTGCCATTAAAACCATTATTTATTAGATTTTTTCTGGAGATTTTTCTACCATTAAAATTGTTTCCAGTTGTAGAAGAAGAAATTAATATTAAAACTGTGGTACTTATTTAGTTTCAAGAATGAGCTTAGTTAGCTTCTAGTTGCAAAAAACTGTCTTATGAGCAATAACTGTCTTAGAATGTAATAAAAACTTATAAACTGCCCTATAGTGTAAATCACTCTTAATTTAGGGTCTTAATTTTTATCTACTATTTAAAAGTCTTAGTAGGACCATTTGATTAATTACTTAATATGACATAATGATTATTATTTGTCTAACAAATCTGTTGAGAAAATATAGTTTTAAATTTTATTTTTAGTTATAACAAAATCTGTTGAGAAAATATCTATCTAAATCTTATTAAAGTTTTAAGTATTTTCTTTTTAAATCATGCAATAAGTAATTTCGTAATTAGTAATATAATATGATTATACATTAATATTAATTAAATTTTTATTATAAATTTTATAATACATACTATGTTTTTCATTACATACTATGTTCTTCATTACAAGTATGGGTCTTTGCTACTTTTTATAAATTTTATAATATATTATATAAAATAGAGGTAATATAGAATTAAATAAAAAACTATATAAAATGGGTAAATTAACCTATTTTATTTTAAAATTGCTTTCATTTAAATAAATAAAATAAACTATCATTGCTTTCATTTAAATAAATAAAATAAACTATCATTCACAGTTAAAAAGGGTTAAATTCATAAAGTATGTATATTTTATACAAAAAATATTAGCATATATTGAACTTTTATATCTACGACTATATATTATTTAATTAATTTAAAATTCACAACAATATATTATCTAAAATGATTATATACAAAATATAATAGTCATAACTAACTTTAAGATCGTGCGTTATTTACAAAATAGGATATCAGAAAAAATAATAATTCAAAAGATATTAATGATATCACTATGTTTTTCATTACAAGTATGGCTCATTGCGTGTGTGTTTTTATCATTTGACAATAGTGTTTAAAACAAAGTAAAAAGCATAAAACAAATGATTATATATTAATAATGCTTAATAAAAAAACTAAACAATAAAATTATAAAATTACACAATATATAACACTCAAAAATAAATTATATATTTAAAAATTTTGCAATAATGTTAAATGTATACATTTATAAAATAAAAATATATCCGCACGAACGTGCGGGTCAAATTCTAGTTTAAATTAATTTAAAGGTACAATGGTATTAAAATAATTAAAATCTTAATGAGACAAAAAAAAATTAGAGAAATTTCCTAGGATAGCTTTTTTAAAGTTCTTATCACAAAAATAGCTATTAATGAAGAAAATGACCAAAATAAGTTTTATTAAAGGATAAAAATATATTTTTACCCAATGGCTAACTAATCTAGACTTAGGGTTTAAAGTTAAAGGGTATGATTTTGGGGATATGGTTTCAAATTTAAAAAAATAAATATTAAAATTTTCAAAATAAAAAGAGACTATTTAGGTCATTTTCTTTATTAAGATCTATTTTTGTAACAAAAACTTAAAAATAGTTATTTGAGAGAATTGTCCAAAAATTTATATAAAGTTTCAGGAGGACAAATTCAACTTTTAAATGTCTCTTTTACCAATTTTCTCTAAAATTTGTCCAAAGGAAGTAATATTGACGGTACATATTACATCTATAATATTTAAGCAGAATCCCTCGTATGTATTAGCGAGATTATTCACAAATAAAAAAAAATGAAATTTTAAACTACACCAATATATTGTCAAATAAAAATCAGTTGACTTACATGTCGACTTACAACATATACTATACAAATATAATTTCTCGAGTGTTGGCACAAATCAACACAATTAAAAATGAAAGCACAAGTGCTAATAATTATGCAACAAACAAAAGTAAATACATGTTACAAAATTAAAATAACAAGGACATATGATTTACACAAACATATTAAAAAATCAAATATATGAAAATATTCAAACGAAAAATATATCCGCCAAACTCTAGTACAACTTTAAAAACATTCTCTCCCATTAAGAGTGTTTAAATTGAACGATGACATCAAATCCAAACCCTTCTAAATAATGAAGTCAGATCAAATATGAATTGAGAATCCAAACCCCAAACTACCTTCACGTGTTTTTCCCAGCTTCTCAATAATTCACACCAGTAATAAATCAAGAAAGACAAACTCAAACAAACCCAAAGTCATAAAAATATTTGCTTTAGGCCGCTCAATACTTAATAAAAACGGAGACCAGATACAAGAACTTGATAATAGTATTGTTTTTTTTAAGAAAAAATAGTATTGTTGCAACTTGCAACATTTCTCTATGAGAAATATTCACTATTTTTTTTCTCTATTTTCGATTCTCTAAATAGACCCATTATTTATTTGATAATTTGTTCATTTTTTTTTTGAATTATACAGAGTTATCCTGGCCCCACATAAGTGATCCAGACTAGTCACGTGTTGCCACGTGTCGGTCCTTTGTTCATTTTCTCTTCTCACAGATCTACTTATTGTTTCATAGATCTTTCTCATAATTTATTTTCTTCATTTTCTGTGTCTCTTTTAAAATCTTTTTTTCTTTCTTACAAATTTATAGTAAACCTAAAAGAAAAGTAACAAATCAGTGCACAACTTTTAAAACAAGCGATATAGCTCAGTAATTGAGCATTCCATCTAGGGCTGGCACTTCGGTTATTTTATCGGTTTGGTTAGTTCGGTTCTAGTATTTTTTTCAACTGAAATAAACCATAGTTAGTTTAGTTTGGTTCGGTTTGGTTTGTGTTCGGTTCGGTTTATATTCGGTTTGGTTTGTATTCAGTTCGGTTGGGTTTGTTTTTTTGGATCAATTTAATTAGGTTATTCTTAGTTAGGTTCTTCGTAGTTTAATTTTTCTAAGAGAAATTATGTTTTAAAACATAAATTATGTAAACATAAACTATGTGAAGTAAATTCAATTTAAAACGGAAACAAAAACCTTTAAAAAGTCACAAAAAGTATATAAGAATTAAAAAAATGAAAGTTAACTAAAATAAAATAAAACAATATCACTAGTAATGTCTCTTATATCATTATTAAAAATCTTGCAATAAATCATCTTCCATGTGACGCTGTGGAGAAGAAGTTTTTTTTAATAAATTTTTCTTTATATTTTAGGTTTTAGGTTTAGATTTAACATCCACGTTTACATATATAAGATATAAAGATACAGACTTTTCTATTTTTTTGAGTGAAATATTTTAAAAATTACATATTCGGTTAGAAGAATATATGTTGATGAATGAAAAATGAAAAAGTATGTGGTTTGGTATTAGAATTTTAGTATATTGGTGTTACTAATATTTTTAATTTAAATCATTACAAAACACATCGGTTTCTCGGTTCGGTTCGGTATAAAACCGAACCATTCGGATTAGGAAAATCTTCAACCGAATGGTTTGAAATAGACATTGGTTCGGTTGGAATTGGTTTCGGTTCGGTTGGTTCGGTTTGACTTGGTTCGGTTCTGTATTTTTGCCCACCCCTAATTCCATCTAGTTAATTGTGTGTTTGTTTATAAAAAAAATGCTTAACTAAAAATAGTATAAAATGTAAGGGTCATGTTTACATAAATATTATTTGGTTTCTTTTAGAAGATTCCAGTCCAGCCATGAGTAGTTGAACTTGGTCAATATTCATTACCCATCAAAGACCCATAACGAACCAAAGCTAGACCCAAAAACCATATATGACCAGACCAATATTACAAACTGGGTTATTAAGAACTGTCCAATTCCAGACCTTTCTTTATGTAGATCCAGCGCATAATTATCTTTGGCATCCAATATACTTCTCTTCGGACGTAACTTAGTACCTCAAGGTGCCATTAATCAGGAAAATTTCTCGGATTTCTTAGAGTTCAACTTGACTTGTCAAATTTTTCATAAGTTGTGTGGAATCCATAGATCCATAGCTTGTTCGTGATCTGTCTCATCCACTCATATGAACAAAGGGAACCCATCTTAAGAAAAGAACCTTGTTATGTTGTTTTCTTTTGTAAACTAATAGTTTCTTTTCTTAAGTATTCTTTTGTGAATTTGATTAGTTACCTTATTATACATGTATAAGGTGGCATGCATATTTTGTTTTTATCTTTAAGATATTATTTTGTTAGCCAGTAGCCACACGTTTCCTACTATTTATCCTTTTTCAAAAAAAAAATAATACTCAAAAATAAAGACAGTTCATCTTTTCTTCACTTCAATTCACATGCATATAAAAGATTAACCTAAATCTTGAAAAATGATCGACAAGAAAGTCTTTTGACTCTTGTTATTAATATATTTTGCTTCACTTAAATACATTTTTAATCAGATCTACCGTTTCGTTTTACGAACCATTTGATCTTGGTAGCTTCACGTACGTTTTCCCCACCTGCAAGGTAACAACACACAAACAAAGAGCAAAGTCGAAACTTAACTTATGACTTAAGAAAGACATTGCAATGCCTTTTTTCAAAAAAAAAAAGAAAAAGAAAAGACATTGCAAAACGATTTCTTGATATTCAAGTTACGTACGTACCCTACTAGGAGACAAATAGTAATAACGATCATTGCTGTCCGGAGAGAGCACCGAAGGAGGCTGTGACGGTGGAGAAGCACAGAGTGTAGGCCTGAGAAACGGAGACTGACGGTAAGGTGAGTTTATCGGTGACCGGAGCAGCGTAGAGATCCTGATGTTAGGCGACAGTGGACTTGAGCGATACGGCGAGATAGGAGATGTTAGCTCCGAAAGCCACGTGGCAGTTCCCGGCGATTGTGGATTCGAGTTCCCAGATATTGGCATGTTTATTGTTATCCTACGGAGGTAACAAAAGAGATTCCGAGTCTTGTGAAAAATAATGTAACTTGCACTCTATCCATTATGATTCATTAATGATGATCAATCATACCTCTTATGAACTTCGACATACCGGTCTGTTTCATCAAATATTTCTTCCTACAAGGTTCATAATTAAGATGGTTAGCTAAAATAAAATGTTAGTAGTCTAACCATCTATAATGATTAATTACTTACCTGTATGAGTTCCTCCATGACATCTTCTAGAGTTATTATGCCAATGACTTCTTCATCTTCATCAGCAATGCTATCAATGTATCGGATTGGACTCTGATGATTAACCTCACTTGAGTTCATCACAGGAATGCTCAAAACAACATTTCCATCTTTATTATCCGTTCCTGAATTAAGACAAAAATATACTTCTCATCTCAATACTTTATAATATTATTTCAGATTTAATGATCTATCATATATACAAGTCTCTTAACCATTGATGCTCTTGTCATGGACAGGAGTGTTGGTATTGGTACAGTTCTTAGTCCCAACGACAGCAGCCATGTGGCTTCGACCTGTTTGGAAGATGTTGAGGATGTCGTAGAGAGGTAGATTCAAATTGACCCTGCTTGCAGAAAACAATAATTAAACTTTTTGGACCGTTACGTTCCAGCTTAGAAAGCAGTTTTGTTAGAAAAATCAATATACCTAGGCATTCTTCTGATGGGGAGATCTCTGATCGGTGTCTCATCTTCAGGACGGACTTTGATCAAGTTCTTGACCTAATCAAAAACTCATGTCAGAAGGCATAGTGTTTCTCAAGATTACTTAACTGTGTAATAGATTTTGTTGCTTACTCACAAGAATATATCCGATGATAACAGTAGGATCCACCGAGTATACCGGGATTCGGCTATGGCCTTCACTTGCTATTAGTCCCATTGTCTTTCTGTGAACCCCAAATTGGAGGATAAGAATAACAAACTAACTGAAAATGTATTATTTGAGGAAAAACAGAATGAAGAACATACTCGTCGAGCCTGGAGTTGATATCAAGTGAGAATATCTTGGAGACTGATGTCATTGCGTCTTTGGCACTCTTGTGAGACATGTCGAGAGCTCCTGATATGATTGTTGTTTCATCGTGAGTTAGTTCCCCTCCTTTTCCTGCCTAGTTATCAGAAGAAAGGACACCGAGAAAGACATAGGTTTTAGCTTACATATTGACAAAACAATTTTTCAAAGATAAAATCATCTCAAAATTTAAAATAAACCTCGTTTCCATGCATAAACACAAATGACTTGAGCTCTGCTCGTCTGAAAAGTGTAGAATGTCTTCTTCCAAGCAATAAATCGAGTAGCTAAGAACATTGAAGGAAGAAGTAAAAGTTTGAAGCATTGTTTTTGACTTTAAAAACAATTTCTGCTTCATTCTAATAAAATTCCATTTGTTTTAAGCTGATTGAGTTACCTTGCTGATTGGATAAGCTAGCGGAAAGAAGACTATGACAATAAATCTAACCAAAATCGATAGCTTTGCTCCGATGCTTAGCCCGTATCGAGAGCATACAGCTTGAGGTATAATCTACAACAATCAAAAAAGAACAGTCATGGCCGGTTCTGTCACAACCTGAACGTTAGCGTAGTGCCCAATTTTTTTAAAAAAAATTAATATACATACATAGACTCTTATATTATTTAAAAAAAAAATTATTAAAATTTTAGTAAAATGTTTATGGTCTCCAAAATCTCAAAGCTAGTCCTGAGAACCGTACGAGTTTTTGGGCAACCTTAAAAGAATCAGATCAGCACAGAAAGCTAGTTCAAACTCTACTTACCTCGCCAAATGCAAGTATGAGAGTCACAGATATCAGAACAGAGCCCCAAGCTGGAAGCAGGGAATCGACAAAGACTGGTAGAGCCTTTTAGATTTTAGCAACAGAAACATTGTCATTAAATACTAAATAAAAAGTTAAAAAAAGATAAAGTTAAGTTGTATCTAAAGATATGTGCATAAGCATGATACCTCCATCGCCAAAGCATTGCCTATGAGGAGTGTACACAGCAGAAGATGTTGGTTCTTAACGAGTGGCAGGATCTTTTCTGGCCATTTCGTTGTAATTTTTTAATGGTGTTAGTTTGAAGTGAACTATGAAGTAAAAAAAGTATGAGTATAGGGTCAATGGGTTCATGACACTGACCAGCGTTTCTGCGGTCGGTGGGTTCACCAGCCTTAGCTATGACCTCAAGTTCGACGAGACTAAGGGACATAAGACCAAGGGTCAGTCCTGACATTAAACCTGCGAAAGCAACTAGACCAAAACATGCAGTAAGGTAAAACCAGAACATAGGTTCACAGCAAGGGACATCATTTGCTGCCATTTCAGAAGTTCTTTTAGAGAGTAAAGACTATATGAATGTTGAGAGTGGGGGATAATGAGTTTGGGTATCATAGTAACTTAAATAGTAGCCAGGGATGACAAAGTAATACCAACTGCTACACCATGATTTAAATAGATCCAAGAACCACCATCCAAATATCTATAGTAAAGAAGTATCTTATTTTTGATTAGCCATTACATAAGGTGGATACAATCTCTTTCCTACGTACCTTTGCAACTCAACATAAACAAACAAATTTTCTGTCCACACAATTTTATCTAATTATTGTCAGTTTACCATTCTCCTCTGACCTGATATCACAAAGTCTTATGATGTGATAATTGTCAGTTTACCATTCTCCTCTGACCTGATATCACGTTGTTTACCAAAAAAAAGAGAGGGTGATGTTGGCGAAGACAGCAAGTATACAATTTGGTAGAACAAGGACAGAGCATGGAATGTCACACTCACTTAGTCGCTACTATAAATCAGTTGTGTGGTGCAATTCTTAAACAAAAGGTGTGAGGAGAACAACGTGAAACAACCCGCATCGTCAATTCATAGCAAGTGGAAACGATTCACCAAATAAGACCAAATGTGCACAAAATGATTGATTTCAGGAAAATATATTCTTGTTAATTCAAGGATCTTAAGAAATACTAGTAAAACAAGAGAGCGAGTTCCTACGGAGCAGGTGGAGCAGTATTAAAAAATGGATGATAACAAAACAGTGACCGATTCACTAAAGAAACAAACAAACGATTCAAGGGACGACTACAACATAATAATATCTGTAAGGGTCGGATATAAGAAATGACCTCAAAAATGAGGCTAAATAAGCTATAAAATAGTTCAGACGAATTCTCCCAACAAAAAGTAAGAGAAGCTAATTAAATATTTGTCCTATTCCACCAAGAAATCGAAGACAAGTGCTGCCTAATACAAGTAAGCTAAGCTTATTACCATCAATTTAGTATATAATGTGGGGGGAAGAACATCATTATCTTCTTAAGTTTTCTGCTAACAAATCCACTAACAATTAATTGATTCAGTTGTCACTTTTAGTAAAACACATATGGCTTTGATTGGTTGCAGTTGTGACTTTAGTTTTTTGTTTAAGAAATTAAGCATTGGTTTTTTGAGCTGTGGTTTTATTTTTTTGTTTCTATTGTAGGCTTATTTCCAAAGACAGGGAAAGATCACCATTATTGTTTGGACCCACAGTGGATGTATTGAAGGTATTCTACTAGAAAATACGGTGTCCACGAAAGATAAAACATTTTCAATGGCAATTGGTGACAAAGTGTGTAGCAGTCAAAAAGAGTCTGCAAGCGTGAGGGATAACTGGAGATATATGTTGTGCAAGATGCAGAGCTGATGAAGAATCGATAAATCATGTTTTTTTAATGTCTTTCAGCTCTTCAGGTTTGGACTCTCTCAAAAATACCATCAAATCCAGCTATTTTTCCAACAAGGTCTCTCTTTACAAATATGGATCATCTTTTCTGGAAGGTTTTCCCGCAGTTAGATGATCATCAGTTTGCATGGATACTATGGTACATTTGGAAAAGAAAGAATAATAAAGTTTTTTGTAATTTGGACATTGATCAAAGGGATACACTCAAATTGGCAGAAACAGAATCAACACTCTGGGCTGAGGCACATATAGTAAATGAACAGAGAACAATATCACACGTAGAGGTTACGTATTTACCTTCAATTCCAGGAAGATGGTGTTTCACTAATGGTTCCTCGAAAGAGAATGTTATTTTTTCTGGACAGTGTTGGTTCAATACTTTAGAAGGATTTGATGGGTTGATGGGGGCGAGAAATGTTCGGGTTAGTCTCTCTCCTCTTCATGCGGAGATGGAAGCACTACTCTGGGTAATGGAATGCATGAGAAACTTACGTCAATTTCAAGTTACGTTTGCAACGGATTGTTCTCAATTGGTGAATATGGTTTCATAATGAGAAGAATGGCCAGCTTTTGCAAGTTATTTGAAGATATTAAAGTCCTGAAATAAAATTTCCTCCATTCAGAGATAATACATGTACCAAGTACACAAAATTCAACGGCGGATAGCCTAGCACACAGTGTCAGGAAGCAACCGTCTTTCGTCGTTCACATGGATCAATATCTCCCAGTTTGGTTTACAGAGTCTATATGAGTCTGTATAAGTTATGATAAAAAATAGACTTATTTCCAAAGATATTAAAAGCACTGAATATAAATGCCAGATTAGAGCAAACAATTTTTTTTTAATTTTTTAACGGGATAGTTTCATGTTTACTACTTTCATGGTACTATTATAAAAAAATGACTGCTGGCTACATGAAGTATTGGCCATCACATGGTTAACCATGCAAACTAAACTAATGTATATCTTGCCACACGAAGTATATGTTATGCATGACAACATCCCTCAACTTTATGATGTTATGTAGTTAACATCCTGAGTTTAATTTCATTCATCCAAAAACTGATGCGGATGTTAGAGATCGTTTAAATATCTTGTTTCAACAATAAAATATAATCGACCCGACTATAATTTAATTACAATTAGATTTTGACCCACATTTTAAAAGCGTAAGAATATTTTTTAACAAAATCTAATTTACAAAATCAATATTTTAAATATATTTTTATAAGTAGTGTTTTAACATTTTTTATTTTAGTGTATTTAGAAACTTTATAATTGTATTATATTTATTTTTATTAATCTTTTTTGTTATGAACTTTTAATAAGCAATGTTTTAAAATTTGTATTTTTGTGTTTTAACATTTTTATTTTAGTGTATTTTAAGACAATATAATTGTATTATTTTTATATTTATTAATCTGTTTTGTTTTTTTTTTAATTATATTAATCTTTATGTTATGAACTTTTAATAAAAAAATTGTAATTCTTTTGATTAATTGTGTGGTATATACTTCTTTGATAATTGTTTAATAATGAAACTTATTTTCTGTCAATTTATTAACTTTAAAAATTTATTTGCTTAAAACTTATGTGATGTCAACTTAAACCAAACATAATCTTGCGTATATAATTATAAATATATACTTTTAAGAATAAAAATAATCAAAGAATAAGAATCTAATGTGAATGTTTTACTAAGTTTAAATGAATGGAATTTTTATTTATGAAAAAATATATAAAATAATTCATAACTTAATAATTTCATATTAAACAAATAAAATATTAGAGTCAATAAATTGATATCAAAGAAGTTTTATAACGATCTTTATTTATCAAATAAGTATATATCACACAGTTAATCAAACGAATTAGAGAAATTTTATTAAAAGTTCATACCAAAACCGATTAAAAGAATTAAAAACTAAATTAAATAATATCTTATATAATTTTTATATTTAATAAAAATAAAAATGATATAATTATATTCCTAACTATTAACATTACCAAAAACCCTGAAAAACTCATCAATAGTTGTAGATAGAAGAAGACGATATTTCATCGGGTTGACCTCGCTCGGCCCAAAGCCTTCAAATCTAATAGATATTTGGGTCTAATCCGTTTTGATTCAAAAGCATTTTGGGCTGTTTTAAAATTTGATTCAAACATCAAAATCTAAAAAGTTTTCACAATTTTGATAATAAATTGTAGACAAATAAATATAAAATAAACATAGATATCTCACTGTTAATATATTTTAATCAAATCTAATCATTAAAATCAAATTGACCGAATAAAGTCAAATAAAATGTGGGTAATTATATTATCATATAAAATAAAAACTAAAATACTTTAACCTAACTAATGAAATTCATATTAAAATCTGAATCATCACTTTCTAAATCTTTATCACCAAAATATTCGTCACTATAAAATTTTTTAAAAAAAAATTAAAAATTTCAAAGCTTTTTCCATTTTTTTTTCTAAAGCTCAGCCACATCTCCGTTAGTCAAGATCACGAAAACTTTGTTTACAACATTGTGTTCTTTAATTTGAGTAGTGTATTTATGTGAAACTTCAAGCAGCAGGTAGTATATTTGTCTCATAAACTATTTCTCCATGGAGGAGGATTCGGTAAACAAGGACAAAAGATTCACATATTGTCCCAAAAGTATTTCCATTAAAGTTATATATTTTCTTTGCAATTAACTTTTATTAAATATGGAATTTTTCTAACTATATATTTTTAATTTTTGTTAAATAGGAAAAATATAATTGGCTGAAATTTTTGTTACTGTTAATTTTGGAAATATTAAATAACTTGTTGTATGAATTTCAGAATGTACATTCTACTTTTAGTGTGGAAAGGAAATTGTGTTTTAACTTTTGAATTATTTCTACCACCAAAGATTGATCTAGGGTTTGTTTAAACAAGTTTTCTACTGATTTTTCATTATTCAACCAATTTAGGAATGGACATTCTACCATGATACCTTATCTATTCTACCAATTGTTGAATGTATTTTCTGCCAATTTAATTATGAAAATACTAAAATTTTGGAAATATTGTTATCATAGCTTTCTTCTCCATTTTTTTTTAGATTTGATGCTAAAGAGATTTTTTTTCTATTAACATTTTTTCTCTTTTTATTATTCTTTTTCTTGTTGTTTTAGTATTCATCTCAGTCAATATACAACATATCTTTGTAATTTGTGCTACATATCTTTAATGATTGCGAAGTCCAAAATGTTGTTGGATATGTGAGGAAGAAGGCATAGTTCTGTTGTGTCTGATATTTAGACCTATTCTTGATAATTATCCTACTATATAAAAGGAGCTAAATCCTAGCTTTTCTAAAGGTGCCACATAGGCAAAATAATCTCCACCTATCAAACTGCCATGTCACTAGCTGATTGGGCTTCGAATTAAAATTGCAATAAAAGATTTGGGATTCGTTATCGCTTACAAAAATCTCGGTTTGTCTACAATTTGCTGGTGGACCAGGTAACGAAAAATTTCGCAGCCCAGCTCATTAACCCAAATCGCCGTCTTCGTAAAACTATTTTCTTCGGACAATTACTTATTTCAACAGTCAAACTATTTTCTTTTGAATTTTCTATTTTTTCAAACAATTTATTATTTCTATTGTTTTCTTTAACAATGTGTGAACTGGCTAAGTTTTCTTTCATCTTAAAATTGTCCGCCCAAGATAACACCCCCCTTATTTCACACACAGTCACTATAAATTTCTAAAAAAACCTAAATTCTACTATCAAACCCACCCAACAAATTTATAACTACCAGTTCCAATTACTCATGCTTCGACCTCATTCAAATAATTATGGGCCGGCCTACTTTAATTTTTAAATAACCATGTCAATAATTTAAAAAAAAAACAAACAAACCATAACTATGTTCACTTCAAAAAAATATGAAATTAATAAAAGATGGGCAATACAAATAATTCTCATTCTTATATGTGCAGAACATGCATCAAAAGATCAAAACAATTGGGGCGACACCTTCGGACTGCATCCAATAATCGTTAGGATCTTTAGGATGTGGCCCATCACAAATCACAAAAATAAAAATGTTTTCCTAAGAACAACTTTCATTTGTCTTGACATCCAAGTTTGTCTTAAAAATACTTACTTTTAATTATTCCAACTACATTTCAAATGATGGCTTTTAACCACTAAACATGAACAAATAATGGAAGGGAGGGTGTCTATTTCTACGTCTGACATAATCTACCAATGCTTCGAGGAAGGAAAAATTTATCACATTAGATATTTTAATCTTCTTCCCAATAACCAACAGTACATGCTTACCGTTCAACCATACATAATTAATATCAATGAGACAACAATTATTACACTGATTCAAGAAAACATTCTACCGATCCCTTCATACATATTTCGGCCCCAACGCTACCACCCGTTGATCAGCTTAGCAAATGCAACCAATTTCCTCCCAGGTAAAAAAAAACAATAACTCTCTCACATACAAATAAATACTAAATTTTTGTCCCTAAAACCAAATTATTCCTACAGATGTTGTTGGCCGCATATGCCTCATCCAAGGAAGTGATTTATATAACCACTACACAGATTCAAAAATCATCATTGGATTGTGTTTAGACATGTACTAACTTTTTATTAAATAACAATTGGTTTACAACTAAACAAAATATAATACAATAATTATTTGTAGATCAAAATTGGTACGTCTAACTTTATGGGACAAGGAAGCGTCTAATTTCAGGGAGTTAAATCACATATATACCAGGAAAAACCAAGTATCATTCCACGGTTACATGAAGGTAATAAACTAAACATAAAGTTTATGTCAAAATAAATGCTTACAAATATTTGACTTTTTCAGGAAAACTATCACTCACAACCACACCTGGATCGCGCTTCTACTTTGACAACGATATTGGTATCATACAACGCTTTCAAAAGAGGAATAAACTGTTATCCTAAGCCTCATAGCAAACGACACCAGCCAACTTTTAAAAAATTTACGTTACCGCTTTCTACGTCAATTAAATAGGTACACTCAAATACTATTTTCTCTTACGAATATTGAATTCCTCAAAACAATTTATTATTCAAACTTACTGTTGTTTTTTTTAAAAAAAAATGATCACTGCTTCCAACGTCTTCGCATTATAAAATAAACAAAACATAACTTACCCTTTCAGAAACTTCAAAACTCCCAATTTTAATTGAACTGGACTTTTATTAAACATGTAATCCGTGCGAAGCGCGGACACCGACCCTAGTTAGAATAATAAATTCCAAATTGATTTGGATGCTGGAAAGGATAGAAATATTTCCAAAAATCCAGGAGATCGTATGACTCCAGAAAATTCTACTGACCAATGATATGCTGTGAAAACTAGCATCAGATTCACATAGGTGATCCGTCTTGAACATGTAGAAATATAAACAAAAACCAAGAAAATGTGAAGTTACGTCCTATTATGTCAATATATACATAACAATTTACAAAAAAATCGAAAGAAAATAGTTACAAGTCTTAGCTGCTGATTCCCCCGTAATGCAATGGAAATCAGAAATATACAACTCCGGAACAATGTTAAATTTAATTTCAAGTTTGATACCAGGTAATAAATAGAAAAACAAAAAATACCCTATTACAAAAAGTAAGACAAAATTGTAGGTTTGTATGTTTCAAGAAATAGCAAGTTCATATTTTCAAAAAGTTGCAAGTTTTTAAAGATTTTTTTTATATATTTTACTAATTATTTTTAGTTTTATTTAAGTTTAGACATAATTAAGACGTGACATTTAAAATTATAAATAAGGGTGAAATCAGATTATCATTACTTTTAAGTGTTACTAGGACAATGTTTTGCGGAGAAAAAGAAGGTGCATGAGTTTTTGTTCTCTTTTAGCAAATCTTTTAAGTTATGAAACACGTGAATCATATGAAAACTTTCTATTACGTTTCAACGGAACGTTAGATTCAAAAAGTTTTGCTTCTAGCTGCTATTTGTTTTTTATGAACGACAGAATAAAAAGAAAAATATTTGTAAAGAAGAGAAGAGAGGAGAACAATGTCAAAGAAACATAGCATGACTTTTTTTTTCTCTTTTAGCAAATCTTTTAAGTTATGAAACACGTGAATCATATGAAAACTTTCTTTTACGTTTCAACGGAACGTTAGATTCAAAAAGTTTTGCTTCTAGCTGCTATTTTTTTTTTGATGAACGACAGAATAAAAAGAAAAATATTTGTAAAGAAGAGAAGAGAGGAGAACAATGTCAAAGAAACATAGCGTCAACACCATGGATGGCGTAGATTGACTGTTCTTTTTTTTTTTGAACAACAACAAACTTTATATTAAAAACTTGGTTCAGACCCGAAGAGTGGCCGGTTCAATACAAAGTGCAGATTTAGCTAGCGAGTCAGCCGCAGAGTTCTGCTCTCGCGGAATAAAAGAAAGCAGAAAAAACATAAAACGGGAAAATAGATACTCGATATCCATTAAAACTCCATAGAGCTCCATTGGAAATTTCTTCGAGTTGACTGCTCTAACGAGCACTTGAGAGTCGGAGCGCATCCAGACGTTGGGGAGGTTAGCAGCGTGTGCTGCACGGATTGCTTCCCGTAGGGCCAAGGCCTCTGCGAGGAGTGGTGACGAGACAAAAGGAGAAGCAGAGGAGCCCGACACTTGTGGCGTTGTAGTGGTGCTGCCTAGAATCCATCCCAGGCCTGCCCGCTTAGTGGTTGTAGTCCAAGCTGCGTCAGAGTTACAGAGCGCTGTCTCCGGTGGAAAGGATATAGCTGGTAGGTAGGGAGAAGCTGGTGGTGGAGAGTCGGGTTTCTTTTCCTGACCCAGCATCCATTCCCTCGCATTACATAAGGCGTTTGTTACAATAGAGATGGCTGGCGATGTTCTGTTCTCGAAGAGAAGCCGGTTCCTAGCAGTCCAGATATTCCAGCATAGCCAAGAGAAGAAGTCAGATGCAATACCCGAAGGGGGAAGACAGACCAGCCTCGATGCTGCGGTGAGGGCGCTGTGAACTGAGGCAGAGCTGATGAAGTCCAGGTTTGGTTTGATGGGGGCTAGTGCCCATACTTGTTGGGCAAAAGGACATTCGAAGATAAGGTGGACTCCTGTTTCGATGCCTCCGCAGTGAGGGCAGTTGGTGTTAGACATCATGCCTCTTGCTTGTAGGTTTGCTCCAAGCGGGAGAGCTCCTTGCGCTAATTTCCAGAGAAACAGCTTGAGTTTTGGCGATGTATCCACTGCCCAGATAGCCTTACTCCAATTAAAGGGGGCCATAAGTAACTGATGAGCTTGTCCTCTGGTGTCTTCTATCAAGGAGTAGTAGCCAGATCGTACACTATAGATACCATCCTTAGATCCATGCCAGCAAAAGATGTCCTCCATATTATGGGCGCTTGGGCGGATCAGATAGATTAGGTGAGCTACCTGCGGGCATGTTGCTTCGATCTTTGTGTGATTCCACTCATTTGAACCTCTAATCATAAGGTCTGCAACAACAAGGTCTCTGTCGATCTCTCTTGGTGGGCCAAGAATCCTCATATCCTCGGAGCTGGATAACCACGAATCAGACCAAACTTTTGTTGAGTTTCCATTGCCTATCACCTTCCTAAGATGTCTAATTAACAGGTCTCTTCCAGCAATGATCCCTCTCCAGCCATGTGACGTGGATGAGGGGCAGGGGACTGTCAAGAAACTCCCTTTGTAGCAGTACTTTCCTAAGAGAGTTCGAGCCAGTAGACAGTCCGGCTTGGTGACTAGACGCCAAGCTAATTTTCCAAGCATAGCTATATTGAAGGCCTGTATATCCCTAAACCCAAGTCCGCAAGAATCTTTTGAAGTCGAAAGAGTGTCCCAAGAGACCCAACATATTTTGCGGGTGGAAGGATCCGCATCCCACCAGAACCGGGTCAAGGCTGATTGTATGCTGTTACATAGTCCCACGGGGAGGAGGAAGCATGACATAGAGTAGGTAGGTGTAGCTGTCAATACCGACTTGAGCATGGTGAGTTTCCCGGCCGCTGATAACCGGCGAGAAGACCAGGAGGCGGCTTTGATCTTGATTCGTTCCACAATGGAGGAGAAAAGGTCACGCTTCTTTCTTGTAAAAAGCTCAGGTAGTCCTAGATATTTGCCTACCCCTCCCTCTTTAGCTATACCAAGGGTTTGTTTAACACTGATTCGTGTTTCCTGTGGTGTTTTCGCTGAAAAGGAGATAGAGGACTTGTCTGTGTTTATGAGCTGACCCGAAGCTAGTTCGTACTGGTGGAGAATAGCATGAAGCGTTGAGGCGTTGCTTGTAGTGGCTTTGATAAAAAACATGGTATCATCCGCAAAGAGGAGATGGGTTAGTCTCGGGCAACGTCTAGCCACCCGAATCCTAGTAAGATCGCCACTGTTCTGAGCCCGGCAGCAGAGACCCGAAAGGACCTCTCCGCAGAGGATGAAAATGTAGGGTGAGAGGGGATCGCCCTGTCGGATGCCTCTATCCGGAACCACCATCTCCCGGGCAGTGTCGTTGATAAGAAAAGAGTACGAGACTGTGGAGATGCATTGCATGATCCAGTTGACCCAGATAGCACTGAAGCCTAACCGTTCGAAGACAGCTTTGATGAAGCTCCACTCGAGTCTATCGTACGCTTTACTCATATCAGTTTTGACCGCCATGAAGCAGTTAATCTGAGCTTCCGATGTCTTGAGTTAGTGGAGGACTTCATGCGTTATCAAGACATTATCGGAAATGGCCCTTCCGGGTAGGAAAGCCGATTGGCTCTCAGAGATAATGTCGCCGAGAATAGGTCGAAGCCGCAGAGAAAGGATTTTTGAGATGACTTTGTAATAGACATTGCATAGTGCAATGGGTCGGAACTCCGCAACTGTCTTCGCTGTATGTGTTTTGGGAATGAGGCGCACATGCGTTGCGTTGATACCCGTCGGCATGATCCCGGTAGCAAAGAAACTGCGAACTTCTGAAACGATCGCAGGACCGACTGCCGGCCAGTTGGACTGGAAAAAGCAGGCCGAGAATCCATCGGGTCCCGGAGCCTTGTCCGGGTGAATGGAGAACAAGGCTCTCTTGATTTCCCCGGCTGTTGGCATAGAGGTCAAGGAAGCATTCATTGCTTCTGAGATGCAGGGATTCAGCGCTTGGGCTACTGTCGCTGTGCCATCAAATCCAGCTGACGTGAATATGTTGCTAAAGTATCGGGCTATCTCTGATGCAATCTGGTCTTCCTCGTATAGGGTGTTACCCTCAGAGCTTTCCATAACACTGAGCTTGTTCCGAGCTCTTCTCCCTTTTGAGACCGCATGGAAGAAGCTTGTGTTCCTATCTCCTAAGGTCAACCAAAGAAGCCTACTTCTTTGTCTCCAGAACTCTTCCTCAGCCTTGTAGGCTTCCAGGAGAGCAGTGTTAAGAGTTGAGATAATAGCTTCCTCTACTGTAGGGTCTGCCATAGCCGTATCTAATTTGCTTTTGAGATCCTCAATTGCCTTCCGGCTATTTGTATGATGTGATCTGCACCAGGAAACAATAGCTCTTCGACACTGTGTGAGCTTGTGCGAAACAGAGGCTGATGGCGAAGCTTCCCAAGCGGTCTTGATTAGATCCTTGACTTCTGGTACGTCCTTCAGCCGTCTATCATAACGGAAAATTCTACCAGATTTCCTCATACTTGCGCTGAAGGCACTATGGACTGGCCTATGGTCTGATGCTTCGAACTTCAAGTAGTTGCATCTTCCTTGTGAGAATGCGTCAAACCAGGCGCTATTTACTAGAGTTCTGTCTAGGCGGCTGTGAATGAGGTGGGTGTGGTGCTGTCCTCGCCAGGAGAGGCAGTTGCCCGTATAACGTAGATCGAACAGGTCATTTCGAGCCAGGAAGTTTCTGAAGTTGAAGAAAGAGCTCTCTGCTCTTAGCGGGCCACCTGATTTTTCACTATTCTCTAAGATATCATTGAAGTCTCCGGTCAAATTCCATGGCCCATTTCGGTCCGAGGCCATATCAGATATATTATTCCATACTGTGGCGCGTTTTGAGATATCCGGTTCACCATACACGAAAGTTGCATTGACATTGATTCCTTTAAAGATTGACTGTTCAAGTGTTTCAAGTGTGGTATTTCTCCGCCTAGTGAGGTTTCTTCTTTCTTTCACTCTCTTTATCCACCACTACTGGTATCACATTTTTGTGATTTTTCTCTAACTTGAATCGAAAGCCCATCTATTGTGACTGTGAATTTAATTCTTGGTTATTGCAATTGTTAACTATTATCTAAAATTTGAGATATTTGCAAATGCCAAGTGTGTAGCAATATAAGAAGTTTAAAATGTGTGCAAATGTGCAGCCTCTACAGCGAGAGAAAGGAGCTTGAAACAAAAAAATGTTGAATTCAGAAAATAATATTAGTGACAAAGTTGTCTACATTGAAAGTTGAAAGATATATTAACCAATATATAAAAGAGATGGATCAATCCACTTATGAACATCATCTAATTTAACACTGTAGATTTTTTAGTTGCACAACTTGTTTATGAGACTTATCTCAATCATTATGTAGTGAATCTTTTTCACACAATTGTATGTTTAGAATATGTACAAAATAACATATTGATATGGTTGAAGTACATTGCAATTGGCCATTTGTTGTATATAAGTACAGATGGAGTTTTGTTTTCAAACTTTGGGTTTTTGGTGAATTTGTGTTTGGTACATGTGAAGGGAGATGATGTTTTATGGTCATTGTAACCTTCTCTTTTTTCGGACATATTATTACACTAGAAATCACACCAATACAAAGAACTAGATATTGTAATCTCACATCAATCATAAGCTCCATTCACAATATCATGTCAGATCATGAACCAAAGAGACTCTTTCAGCCTCCTATATACTCTCAACTCCCTTTTTACATTTATTGAAAACTCTAACCATAAACAGTCTTCATCGAATATAAGCTTCCATGCTTATGTTCATGTAGGTGCCAAGTCAGCACTATCTCCGTACTTATCAATATCCCTTTCATAAGACAACTTTCATCTAAGGCCCTGTTCGTTTGTACATCTGGAAAATGCATCCAGATGGTCCATCTAGATGTATCATCCAGATGCTCCATCTGGGTGTTGTTCGTTTCTTCATTTCGTTCATGCATCCAGATGAATCATCTGAATGCAACTATGTTCGTTTGCTTTTCATTTTTTTAACTTCCATCTGCATCCAGGTGGACTTGTTAATAAAATGACTAAAATATAACTTTTTACGTTTCAACGGAAAAATAGCATTTTTACGGTTTTGGCCGAAAATATTTTTGCGGTTTTTGAGGAAATATGTGTGTTTTCGCGAAAAAGTGCATTTTTATGGTTTTGGCGGAAAAATATGTTTTATAGGTTTGGCAGAAAAATACGTTTTTGCGGTTTGGACGGAAAAAGTGTGTTTTGAAGTTTTGGCGCAAAAAGTGTTTTTGACGGGAAAAGTTTTTTTTCACGATTTTGGCGGGAAAAGTTATTTTTGCGGTTTTGACGGGAAAATATATTTTTCCGGTTTTGGCGGGAAAATACATTTTTTCCGGTTTTGGCGGGAAAATACATTTTTCCGGTTTTGGCGGGAAAATACATTTTTTCGGGTTTTGGCGGGAAAATGCGCTTTTCCGGTTTTGGCGGGAAAATACATTTTTCCGGTTTTGGCGGGAAAATGCGCTTTTCCGGTTTTGGCGGGAAAATACATTTTCCGGTTTTGGCGGGAAAATACGTTTTTCCGGTTTTGGCGGGAAAATAAGTTTTTTTTTTTTTGGGTTTGGCGGGAAAATACATTTTTCCGGTTTTGGCGGGAAAATGTGTTTTCCGGTTTTGGTGGAAAAATTCAGTTTTCTGGTTTTGGCAGAAAAATTCTGTTTTCCAGTTTTGGCGGGAAAATTCTGTTTTCCGGTTTTGGCGGGAAAATTGTGTTTTTTTGGTTTTGGCGAGAAAATTGTGTTTTTTGGTTTTGGCGGGAAATTTGTGTTTTTCGGTTTTGGCGGGAAAATTGTGTTTTTCAATTTTGGTGGAAAAATGCGTTTTTCCGGTTTTGGTGGGAAAATTCTGTTTTCTGGTTTTGGTGGGAAAATACCATTTTTCAGTTTTGGCAGGAAAATTCCATTTTTCGGTTTTGGCGAGAAAATTGTGTTTTTCGGTTTTGGCGAAAAAATGCGTTTTTTTTTTGTTTTGGCGAGAAAATGCGTTGTTTCCGGTTTTGGTAGGAATATGCGTTTTTTGGGTTTTGGTCGAAAAATGTGGTTTTACTGGTTTAGCCGAAAAAATGTGTTTTAATGAAACATGTGTGTTTTATGTTTTTTGCGGAAAAATGCATCTTGCGGTTTTGGCGGAAAAGTGTGTTTTTCCGTTTTTGCGAGAAAATGTATTTTTTGGTTATAGTGGAAAAAAGTATATGCAAAAAAACTGAATTTACGGTTTGAAAATAATATTTTGATTTTAAAAGGTCATTTTTGTCATTTGTCATTTTGGACTGAACTAAATGCATCTGCATCCAGATGCACCATCAAGACTCACCTTCATTTGGGTGAGAATTTGAGATGAGTTTTTAAAAATTCAGCTGGGTGATCCATCTGGATGTAGCATTATAATGCACTAAACGAACATCAATTTGCATCTTCACCCAGATGGATCACCTGGGTGAGCAAACGAACAGGCCTAACAGATACCTTGCTTTTGTTTTGATTTTTTTTTTTGGTCAAAGCTTTAGTTTTGATTTTAAGTACCAAATTAGATAGAAATATTAACTGAGGTTAAACCATTTGAAAACTAAACAAGTGAAATATAAACACTTGAAAAACAAAACTCTCGGTATCTAGCGCCCTCCAACTGTCATCAAATTGTACTTTCACTCCTTAATCGTGTAAACCTATTGTCAAAGTTTAAGAGCGGGCAAGCATAGAATCCAAGCCGTCTTGTCAAAGTAGTGTGCGTGACTTTTAATCACGTGGCTGTGTGTTCGATGTCCACAGACGGCGATCTTCATTTCTCTTTTTACTGTTTTTTCTCTCTAAATTATGTAAAAAAGAAAAGCTCAAAAAGTATTGTGGTTTTTGGCCGCCCAACCCTAATAGCTTCGGGTCGATTAAAATAAAAACAAACCTAATTGCCAACACGAAGTCAGAGTTGTCTCTGGGTGAACTCCGTCGTTCCTGGTCGTGATCAACATGGAGACCGCGAGCGAGGCAGGGATGAGTAACACGGTGATGTGTGTGTTAACAGACCCAGAAGGAACTCACTTAGGTTCTTCAATGTATATTCCTCAGACTGCTGGTCCTCTCCAGCTTACTCAGCTCGTCAACAAGTTCCTCAACAACGTAACACCATCTTCTTTTCACCTTTTCTGAAGTATAACTTCTTCGAAGGAAATGATTTTGCAGAAACTTTTGTTTAGTTACTCTGTTAATTGTTAATTGTCCAGGAGGATATGTTGCCTTACAGTTTCTATGTCTCAGAAACTCTGTGTTGTAGAGGATGGATTTAATCATCCCACAAGACCCAAGGAATAGAAGGCCTGGCCCAGACCAAGGAAAGCGATGGCTCGAAGAGTCGGCTTAAACCGGTTGATTACTCGGCTTGCCTCTACAGTATCTCGAGTCGAGCGACGCCGACTAAGAGGCACACAGCTCGGCGACCGCTCGGACGAATGCGGGCCTCTCGGCCCAATAAGGAAGGCCCACGAAGACGACTTAAGCTAGGTCAAGAACGACACATCAGAGGGCTATATAAGGAGAAGGAAGAGAAACGAGAAGAGGATCCGAAATCATCTGACTAACACTTGGCGGCTAGATTAGGGTTTTCACCTTTGCTTCATCTTGCCGGTATCTGTACTTTTCCGGTAACTCATCGAGTTGCCGGCTTCTCTTCTGTCGCATTCTCTTTACTTCTCTTGTAACCGACTGAACGTCTTTTCCGACCATAATAAAACGTCTTTGTTAAACCCACATCTCTTTATCACCGTTTTCCGATCAAACAGTTGGCGCCCACCGTGGGGCCTTTTTAGCAAAGTAACGTTAGTACTATGGTTGTCAGCAACGACAGTTCTTCGTCTGGCGAGGAGCGCGAAGCCCTCGAGGTGATGCCGGCTCCCGAGGTAACACCTACGCCTACACCAGTAACTCCGCTACCCCCTCCTGCGTCCATGGAAACCATCTTGGCACGCCTCGCCCTGCAAGAAGCGGCGCAGAAGGCGGCGGTCGACCAAATCACAGCGATAGCAAAAATACTCGCCCCTATCGCTGCAAACGCCGAAGCTTCAACGGCGCAGTACCGTCGACACCTGTTCGCCACTGAACGAACCACCAACGTAGCACCTGCGCGGGATAACAATTACCAGAGCGCCGGTAACAGCAACCAGAGCGCCGGTAACGACATCAACGCAGACACCGCAAGCGAGCTAGCCGCGTTGAAACAGTCGGTCCTCGACATCAACTCAAAGATCCACCAGGTGACGACCTCGGCGCCCCAAATCGAGCACGTACTCGCGGAATCTCTTCGCACACCCTTCACGCAAAGGGTCACCGGCGTACGGCTCCAGAAGATGGAGAAACTTCGTCTTCCAACCTTCAAGGGTCTCTCCGACCCTTCTACTCATGTTACGTCCTTCAACATAGCGATGCGACGCGCAAATCTGACCGACGAAGACAAAGACGCCGGCTTTTGCCAACTCTTTGTCGAAACCCTAGAGGGACCGGCCCTTACTTGGTTCACAGGCCTCAGAGAAAACTCCGTCGATTGTTTCCACGACCTCTCGACGGCCTTCCTCAAGAATTATATCATGTTCACCAACCAAGAAACGACCGTGTCCGACCTGTGGAACCTCACTCATACCAGCGGCCAAAGCCTCCGCGACTTCATGGAAAAGTTCAAGGCTATCGTCTCGAAAGTTGATATTCCTGATCCTATCGCTGTCGAGTCTCTGATGAATACCTTGCACGTTGACTCCACGTTCCGTCAGGATCTCTACCGATACCCGACGAAATCTGTGTCTGACGCCATCGCTCGCTCAAACAACTTCATCCGCATGGAAGAAGACACAAGAGCAAAGTTTGCAAAAGAAGCAGCAGCGAAACAGCGACCCGCCCGAACAAACGACACCCGCCCTGAGCCCCGCCAGCACTCCTCCGGTGGGAACACCACTCAGAAGCGAGGCTACGTTAGCTCGGTCGACGACGAGGAATCGCCAAAGACAGCAGCCGTCACGCGAGAGAAAGCCTGGAACCACTGGGATCGAGACTCCGCCTCGAAGCAATCAAAGTCGTCCGAACCAGCGAGTTCAAACTCTGAGGAGCCAAAGAAATGGTGCCTCTACCACAAAAGGGATTCCCATGATACGAAAGAGTGCAAAGTCCTCATCGGGCAATTTTTCGACGGAATTACCAACGGGACAATTCAAATGCCCACCTCTCCAACGACACCGAAAAACACCAAAAGTTGGAGTAAGAACAAGGAGAAGAAGGCACAGAAGTCTCAGCAGAACACGGCCCCTAGCGAGGAAAGAGCGAGCCCTGAGCGCACTCCTGTCAACAACGTCGGCCCCGCCAACGACTCATCAGAAGACGAACATCCGCGTCGCCGGCGACGAGTGGAAGTCATACTCTCTCGCCCTTGTGACTCCTCTGACGACGACTCCTCGACAATGCAATCAGATTTACGCGACAAACTGAACAGCAAAGTCGAGCAATCTCTCACTTCCCCGACAACAGACAAAGATCTGCGCACCCTATTGAAGCGAAAGAACGCTACGAACGAACACGTCGGAAGCGCCGACCTCCGCGCGACCATCTCAAAATCCAGCGCCAGGAGAATAGGTCAAAACGGCGACCTTCGCGACCAGCTCAATTCAAAGGCCGATGACCTGCGAATCCAACTCAACCGTTCAAAAGGGTCCGATCTGCGACGACGTCTCGAATCAAAAAAGAAAAAGCCCGCAGAAACTCTTCAATTCGAGAACACAACCGATGACTTAAGGAAGCAACTCGAATCAATGCGAGCTACCCGCAATCCGCACATTAGCGTAATCATGGGAGGATCACCTCCTTGCGGCGACTCAGTTCGAGCTGTCAAAGACTACAAACGACAAGCCACCACCTCCAAGAACTGGCCGCCTCCAGTCGAAAATGATCACCAGATCACTTTTTCGGCACTGGATACCAAGGGCGTCCATACGCCACACAACGATCCTCTCCTCGTCGACCTCGACATCGGAGAATGCCTAGTCGCAAAAGTCCTTATCGACACCGGCAGCTCAGTCGATCTCATCTTTCGCGACACACTCGACAAAATGGGAGTCGATTTGAGAGATATGAAGCCTTCCTCTCGCACGCTCACTGGCTTCAACGGGGCCTCGGAGCAAATGATCGGAACAATTCGTCTTCCAGTATACGCAGGTGGTATAACCCGTACCGTCAAGTTCTCCGTCATCCGAGCCAAAGCACCCTACAATGCCATCCTCGGAACACCATGGTTGCATTCCATGAAAGCCGTTCCCTCGACGTACCATCAATGCGTCAAGTTTCCCGGCAAAGACGGAAAAACACAGACGATTCGGGGAGATCAACAAGCCGCGAGAGAACTGCTGATTGCAACTGTAAAGATGCAGCAACAGGCTTCCCTCGTCAACTCCGTCAGTAAACCACTCAGCAAGATATACCCCCAGAAGGAGGAAGTTCGCGAAGTCGCAATCGATGAATCCGACCCAACGAAAATCATCCGAGTTGGCGTCTACCTGTCCGACGACATATGTTCAAAGATCATCTCTTTCATCAAAGACAACGCTTCAACGTTCGCCTGGAAGACCTCCGACATGAAGGGGATCGACCCCGCAGTTACCTCCCATGAACTGCACGTCGACCCGACGTTCAAACCCATCCGACAGAAGCGACGGAAACTCGGTCCAGAAAGATCTAAAGCAGTGAACGACGAAGTCGACCGGCTCCTCGACGCGGGTTTTATTACCGAAGTTCGATACCCTGAATGGTTAGCCAACCCGGTCGTCGTCAAGAAGAAGAACGGCAAATGGCGCATATGCGTCGATTTCACGGACCTCAACAAGGCATGCCCAAAGGATAGTTACCCACTCCCTCACATCGATCGTCTCGTCGAATCAACCGCTGGTAACGAACTCCTAACCTTCATGGACGCTTTCTCGGGCTACAACCAGATCTTGATGCATCCCGATGATCGCGAGAAGACAGCATTCATCACCGACAGAGGGACTTATTGCTACAAGGTGATGCCCTTCGGGCTAAAAAACGCCGGTGCGACTTATCAGCGACTCGTTAACCGAATGTTCGCTGATCAGCTTGGCAACACCATGGAAGTGTACATCGACGATATGTTGGTCAAATCGCTCAAGGCCGACGACCACCTAAATAACTTACGCGACTGCTTCAAGATCTTGAACGACTATGGGATGAAACTCAACCCGGCCAAATGTACCTTCGGTGTCACCTCTGGGGAATTCCTCGGCTACATCGTCACTCAGCGAGGAATCGAAGCTAACCCCAAGCAGATCTCGGCGATTCTCGACCTTCCAAGCCCGAAAAACAGCCGCGAAGTGCAGCGACTAACGGGACGCATAGCAGCTCTCAACAGGTTCATCTCGCGATCGACCGACAAGTGTCTTCCCTTCTACGAGCTACTAAGGGGAAACAAGAGGTTCGTCTGGGATGAAAAATGCGAAGAGGCGTTCAATCAACTCAAGCATTATCTCACGACCCCACCCGTGCTATCGAAGCCAGAAGCCGGCGACACACTATCTCTCTACATCGCCGTCACATCCTCCGCCGTCAGCAGCGTATTGATTCGGGAAGATAGGGGAGAACAGAAACCAATCTTTTACACAAGTAAAAGAATGACGGAGCCAGAGACGAGATATCCAACACTCGAAAAGATGGCCCTAGCCGTCGTCACCTCGGCCAGAAAACTGCGACCCTACTTCCAGTCGCACACGATCGAAGTACTGTCCAACCAACCACTCAGAACGGTTATGCAAAATACTAACCAGTCGGGACGGTTGACCAAATGGGCGATGGAGCTGAGCGAACATGACATCGCATACAAGAATCGCACAGCAGCAAAGTCACAAGTCCTTGCCGATTTCCTGATCGAGTTGACGCCAGAGCTGGAGCAAGACCTCATCCTACCAAGTGTAAACTGGATCCTCCACGTCGACGGTTCATCCACGAGTAAAGGATCAGGAGCAGGAGTGCAATTGCAATCACCAACAGGAGAACTCATTCGGCAGTCATTCAGTTTTGGTTTTGCGGCATCAAACAACGAAGCTGAGTACGAATCCCTCATCGCGGGGCTCCGTCTCGCCAAGGCGGTGAAAGCCAAACGAATCAGCGCTTACTGCGACTCTCAACTCGTCGTAAGCCAATACCTCGGCGATTACGACGTCCGCAACGAAAGGATGGACGCCTACCTCAAACTCGTCCAGGACCTTACGCGAGACTTCGAGTTCTTCGAACTCACGAAGGTTCCTCGCGGAGAAAATGTTTGTGCCGACGCCCTCGCCGCTCTGGGGAGCAAGCTACACGACCAAGTCAAAAGGACAATCCCGATCCACAAAATCGAGAAACCAAGCATCGACACGAAGGCAGAACAGGCCGCGATAATAGCAGCGATCAACGACGCGATGGACATCGACGAAGCGGAATCTCCCTCGCAAGATGATCACCCAACAGATTGGCGCAAGGAACTCATCGATTACCTCGCGGAAGGTTTACTGCCCGTCGAAAAATGGGACGCCCGGCGACTGAAACGACGCAGCACACACTACGTCGTCATGGATGGGGAACTACACCGATGGACTGCAACAAAGGTACTACTCAAATGTATCGCCGGTGAAGAAACGAGACTCGTCATGGCCGAAACACACGAAGGAGCAGCCGGCAACCACTCAGGCGGGCGAGCTCTCGCACTAAAAGTTAAAAACCTCGGATTCTACTGGCCAACCATGAACGCCGACTGCGAGACATACGCGCGCAAATGCGATAAGTGCCAGCGTCACGCCAAAACCATACACAGCCCAACGGAGTTTCTCCACACCTTGACTGCTCCATACCCATTTATGCGATGGGGAATGGACATCATTGGTCCGATGCCGGCATCTCGGCAAAAGAAGTTCATCCTGGTCCTCACCGATTACTTCACAAATGGGTTGAAGCCGAAGCCTATGCCAGCATAACCGACAAGGAGGTACAAAACTTCGTCTGGAAGAACATAATCTGCCGACACGGGCTCCCATACGAGATAATCACGGACAACGGTTCGCAATTCATCTCGCATCATTTCAAGGGCTTCTGCGACAGATGGCGCATCGACTCAACATGTCGACGCCGAGAAACCCGCAAAGTAATGGTCAAGCCGAATCGACGAACAAGACCATCATAGACGGTCTGAAGAAACGACTCGACTTAAAGAAAGGTTGCTGGGCAGACGAACTAGATGGTGTCCTGTGGTCCCACAGAACCACTCCTCGCGGAGCGACAAAGACTACACCCTTCTCAATGGCCTACGGCGTCGAGGCAATGGCTCCCGCAGAAGTGAACGTGACGAGTCTGCGCCGATCGCGAATGCCACAGAACGCCGAACTCAACCGCGACATGCTCCTCGACGCACTCGACGACATCGAGGAAAAGCGCGACCAAGCGTTACTCCGTATCCAGAATTACCAACATCAAATCGAGAGCTATTACAACAAAAAGGTCAAGTCGCGTCCTCTCGAAATGGGCAACCTTGTCTTAAGAAAGGTCTTCGAAAACACTAAGGAGTGGAAAGCCGGCAAGCTCGGAGCCAACTGGGAAGGACCATACAAGATAGTCGAAGTCATCAAGCCAGGAGTATACCGCCTCGAGACTTCAACAGGCGAAGCAGTACCGAGAGCCTGGAACTCCAAACATCTCCGCCTCTTCCATCCTTAATCAAGGCAAACACCAACCCGAGTAAATGCGCCCCAAAGGCCACTTTTACTCGCAACCTAGGAAACGAGTAGATGCGCCCAAAGGCCACTTTTACTCGCAAAAAAAAAAACGAGTAAATGCGCCCCAAAAGCCACTTTTACTCGCAAAAAAAAAAAAAAAAAAAAAAAAAAAAATCGAGTAAATGCGCCCCAAAGGCCACTTTTACTCGCAATCTAAGAACTACGAATGGCTTGATTCCCGCAAAGGGATACGTAGGCAGCCCAAAGAAAAAGGGTCCAGCCGAAATAAAAATAAAAAAAAACAAAACCCTCCCCGAGGAATCGATCTCCGAAGCAGACGATCACTTAAGCGATGCCTACACGAGTACGCCCCGGCTCCTCGAACAAATGTATCGGCACTCGCATCCCACGTTGAATACGTCCTGATCAGACACATATTCACGGGAGTCGACCGCGTTGCGACCCAAACTAACACGGTCGAGACAATGACTCCAATTCATCCTATAATTAACTAAGTAAGGTCTGGCCAACCAAACGCTTGAAAATTACGTTAGGATCGACTTGGAACCGTCAAAGTCGAAAATTCTTAATTAACGATTAAAACTCAATGTGGCAAACAGTCGCGACTCAAAGAGATCGACCGAGACAAAGTCATAATGAGCTTAAAATTATAACGATTCGACGTCTCGAACAGCATTTACACCGAACGAACAGAGTCACTTCAAATCTTGAGAAATCACGATTTTTGATAGACAAATCTAAGTTAAGTAAATCAGTTCAAACGACTAAAAGAGGTCGAGATTGCAAACAAAACAACAAAATAAAAGCCTCAAAGGCAGAGTTTCGAAAAGTTACAACAATGAGTCATATGGGACTCAAAAGAAACAACACACAGGCGAAGCTAATCCTCTCGGTCACTTTCGCGATCATCAAGGGCAGATAGCTCCGAAGCCCTAACACTCGACTCACGGGCAACGGCTTCCTCGTTGCCTCGACGGGATCCTTCAGCCGAAGTATCCGAGAGTACGTGGACGGGGGCATCATCTTCGGCAGTGTTGGTCCCTCGATTAGGCATCTCTCCCTCCAACGCAGCCAAAGAACCCTCAACGAAGGGCGTCGGGTCACCATGACGATCTTCGATCGGATGAGGAGGCATAACGAGAAGATTCGCTGCGGTTTCTGGGTCGATCAGGCCGGCATTGGACCCGTAATGGTCGAGACTCGCCAGAATCCGAGCATCCACGAATTGAGAATCCAGTACAAGAGGAGAAAGTGCAAGGTCTCCCTCGGGTATCTCGCCCACCTTGAGTTCCTCGGCCTCCTGCTCGTATTTCTTCTCTTGCTCCGCGAACAGATCGATCGTGGCTTGCAAGATGTCGCTCCCGGCCCTCTTCAAGGCCTCAAGGCACTTCCTGGTCCCAAAGGCTTGACTATGAAGCAACCAGGCCTTGTCGTAAGGACCTCGCTGCTCTTCTCGGGAACGAATCCTCGCGAAGCGACGGTTAGCTTTCGCAGCCATCTCGGCCTCAACTCTTCCCCTTTCCTTTGTGACCTCTAGGATTCTGGAATCCCTAAGGCGCTTCATTTCTCTTTCATGAGAAGCAGCAAGCGAAGCCTTCTCGCTCTCAAGCTCGGCATTCTTCTGCTCGAGCTCCTGGATGATTCCGCGAGATGCCACCAAATCGGCTTTGAGCTCGTCCCGTCGAGCAATTGCACGAGTGACCATCCCGTTAAGTCTCTCGACGTTGGCCTTCGATGCACCTAGCTGACGAGCAGAAGCTTCCTCTTTCTCCGCATGCTCCTTCTTGGCCTGCTCGAGCTCGCCCAAAGCTCCCTTCAGCGCGGTATCGTACTTGTCAATCACGATGTTCATCGCGCTATCCCCCTAAAAGATGCGAAGCAACGAAAACCGTAAGAAATTAGCATTAGGGGAATGGAGCAAGGAAAAGACAAGAGGAAGTCAAAACTATTTACCAACAACTTGGCCCTTGCAGCCTCCTCGTACTCGCCCCCGAAGATAAGATCCTCCACAGCGGGCAAAGGTTTCGCCCTTCCCCTAAACTGACGAAGGAGCTCCCCGCATTTCTCCGGGACGTACGCCAAAGGAGCCGGTCCCTCGTAGTGAAAGTCGACTTTGTCGGGAAAGTTAACTCCGGGTACCCTTCTCAAGATGGCGTCGCCGCGAGAAGAGGTACCAGTCTGAACAGCTCCGATGTTCGGACGAACTGGAGCCTCTGCATGAGGAGACATCGGAGCAGGAGACCGCGCCTCATTACCTGCTTCGTCGCCACGCCTCCGTATCAGAAGTGGCGACCCCTCAGACTCCTCTTCAAGATTGTCCGAGCCGGCGTCTCCGAGGGAAGCCTCGGACTCTTCCTCTTTGACGGCCTCCTCCTCGTCATCTTTCTCTCCTAGGGCCCCGTCTTCAAGAACCTCTTCTTCGGATCGAAGTTCCTCTTCTTGAACGCCTCCCCCCTCAATTTCAATCGGTCCCTCGAGATTCTCCGATGCGCGTCAACAGACCTCTTAGTCTTCTTCCTCTTCTTCTTCTTCTTCTGAAGTTCACTGGAAGGAGGAACGTCGTTCGCCTCCTCGGCACTCCCCTCGGCTCCCGAGCTGCCCCTCTTCCTCTTCCTACTCTTCTCCGTAGTTGCAGCACCGGAAGGGGGAACCTCGCCAATACGAGGGATAGCGGTAGACGGCCCGCCCCCGCTAGTCAGCCCCAGTTGGGCAGCTAGTATCGCGCTTAAGTCAGGGAGAGTTCCCATTCTCTTTGCTTCGGTGACTTGTTTCTGGATGTCCCTCGGAAAGATCTCTAGTCTCTTCTTGCGAATGGGAAGGGCTGTCGGAAGATCAGATCTCCACCCCCCTGAAAACATAAGGCAGAAAGGTCAGCACGCGATAAATAAGCTATACTGCCGAAAGAATACCAGAAATGGCGAGAGAACGTACTTCGAGCAATCCGGTCTTTAAGCTCGTAGGTCTTCTCGACGGTGATCTCGGACCAACGGTAGATTCTAAGCAAAGCGACGGCTTGAACGCTCTTCAGGAAATCCTCGGGATAGACAGGAGACGTAGGATGGCCAACTGCGAACAAAAGGGAAAGAGAGTTTCATTAAGAACAACAAAGTCAGACGTAGTTCGCGACAAGATACTCTACCACAAGAACGATTCCAAAGAACCCGATAATCCTCCTGAGGAGGCTCCTCGAAAGCCGAGTCGTCGGATTTGAGGAAGAAATAAGAACGCTGCCAATTCTGCGTTTTGTTCGGATGACCGGCGCATACGTTGCAGTTTGGTCGCATCTTTACCGAGTAGGTTCCATCCTTCATATCGGTTATCGAGGTCATCTCCTCGAAAGACCTGACGCTCATCGGCATGTCGATTTGCTCCGCTAAAACCGATAGGGTGACGGCCAATCGCAGCGAGCCATTCAATAATTGGCTAATCGCGAGATCTCGCCGCCTATCATATGCGGTGATTAATCGCGGGATCGGGAACCAACAGCGAGTGTCCTCCTGGAAGTAGGACTCGTATACCGTCTGATATCCAATCGGAGGAGACCAAGGCCTCTGCTCCTTCGTAGGGATAAGGAAGGTCACGCCTGTGGCACCCTTGGCCCGAAGAACCTTCTTCACGCTCCTCATAGTCGACTTAGTCTCTTCTACGCCCTCCCAGTCTTGACCGGCCAAGAAGGCAGGACGCAACAAATCGGGATGGAGTTGAGGAAGCTCTTCAAAAATTCCTTCAGGGTAAAAGGTAGTCGGAAGTAACTCGGCCTCAGAATCATCGCCTTCCGAGGGGCCGCCTCCCGCAGGGTGAGTTCTCGGGGTGACCGAGTCAATAGGCATCGCTCCGCTTTGCCCGTCCCTCGAACATTCCATCGCATCTCTCGCAACGATGTTTTCACCTCCTTCTCTCGCGAGCCTCGCAGCGTCCGCGACCAGAAGTCTCTGGGAGCGAGATAGGTTTACCGTATCCATCATCGCCGCGCGATGAATCATCTCCGGATCTTCGACACGATCCCCGTCGGGATTCCTTGTCGGATTCGACGTTGCGGCGACTCCCTTCCCTTTCTGCTGCCTCGATAGTCTCTGACCCGACGACATCGCGGAACGGAACAGTGAAGAGCGCTTTGAACGAATCTAACAAATGCTTAGAGAGATAAAGGAAGGAGAGAGAAAGTACCTTTTGATCGCGGAGGAAACTTAAAGAAATGAAGGGGAGTCCGCGTATTTATAAGGAGAAGAGAGGGAGGAATTCGAGGCGTCATCATTAGGTCTATTCGGGCCTAAATGGGCCTCGAAACTCCCCCTAAAAACCCAGCGGACCCTCGCGGCGTTTCGACTCCTCGACGCACTTATGAGGGTTAAAAGGGGGAAAGATTCGAGATGTCATGATTAAGCCTAAATGGGCCTAAATGGGCCTCGAATTTCCCCCAAAGATCCCAACGACTCCCGCGACTTTCCGGCTTCTCATCTTAATTAACCGACGGTTATCCTAAAATCGGCTAAACCGATAAATTAATCAAGATTTGCCGATCAAGATCTGGGAGCCTGCGACTCAACGACTCCGAGAGAAGGCATTACCGCAGCCTTTCCCGCGATCCATCGACCCATCACTTCAATCTCCCGACAGGACTTCTATTCCTTTGAACCTTCGAGTTCCAGAATCCATCATGAGCTAGGCGACTCTTCGCTCACTGATGGACCGGGGGGACTTACTGTAGGGGATGGATTTAATCATCCCACAAGGCCCAAGGAATAAAAGGCCTGGCCCGGACCAGAGAAAATGATGGCTTGGGTAGTCGGCTTAAAGGGGCAATCTCTCGGCTCGCTTCTACAGTATCTCGAGTCGAGTGACGTCGACTAAGAGGCACCCAGCTCGGCGACCGCTCGGATGAATGCGGGCCTCTCGGCCCAATAAGGAAGGCCCACGAAGACGACCTAAGTTAGGTCAAGAACGACACATCAGAGGACTATATAAGGAGAAGGAAGAGGAACGAGAAAGGGATCCGAAATCATCTGACTAACACTTGGCGGCTAGATTAGGGTTTTCACCTTTGCTTCATCTTGCCGTTGTTTGTACTTTTCCGGTAGCTCTCCGAGTTACCGGCCTCTTCTCTGTCGCACTTTCTTACCTCTCTTGTAACCGACTGATCGTCTCTTCCGACCATAATAAAACGTCTTTGTTAAACCCACATCTTCTTTATCACCGTTTTCCGATCAAACAGTTACATTCATTGTACAGATGTTTGTGAGATGAATAATTTTACATTTAAGGAAAAAAAAAGATCTTTTGTCTGATTAGGTTTGTTCCATGTCGATGGGAAGACAATCAGATGTCTATTGAATATAAATACTATGCAGACTATTTAGTTTTTATTGTCTGGTTAGGCTTGTTACAGCATCATCTTTGGTTTGCTTCTTGTGACCGGTGAATGTTTCTACTTCTGGACTTTCTATTATCCATCTAAAGTATTCTCTACATTTACCACCTAACATGCTCTTGTTTTATTTGAGACATATTGACCAGTCCTATGTAATTGGCACATCCATTAATGGGAAATCTCTGGTGTTAACTCTCTCCAGGACAAAGTGTTTCCACAAGGGAATAAAGTCGACCAGATCGCTGGACGTAGCTTTGATCAAAGCTATCTAGCCAGTGCTAGAGTCTACTTGGTAATTTGGTGTTGCAAGTTAGCACCGTGGACATATTTTATTCATCATATTACATACCAAACTCATTAAAGTAATATCTGAAGAATGTAGTGGTTTTTTGAATTTAATACTTCTGTATATTGATAAAACAAATACTTCTACATAAAACTCTTATATGCAGGCTTTTTAAAATGGGATCCACGTGACTTCGTATGTATGATGTCTGTTACATTCTTCATACAGCCTCAACAGCAACCTCAAGTGCACCATTCATCTGTGCCTGTGCGTCCGTTTAAGTGGTGAGGACTTGAAAAAGAAGTGGGAGACTTCATCGGTGAGTTTCTAGGAAAAATATTTATAATGTTATAAATTAGTAAATTATTTTACCAAAAAAAAAAGTTTAGTAAATTACAAATATAAATATAATAACTCTCATTTTTATATTGCACCTATGTATTAGTGTATATTTTATGCTTTTGAATTATGAACGGGCAAACACAATTATAGAATCCCAACAAATGATTTTTACAAATGTGTTTTTTTTTATTAAATCTTACTTCACTAATGTTATTGAAGATTATGTATTTTGACTATAAATTATATGTTTTTTCTTTTATAACTTCATTTTTACTTGAAAATTGCATCTTTTAAAACTAATATTTTTTAACTCTGTATATTACAATTTGTACAACATCTCTCCTAAATTCATATTTCAAAACGCTCTCAAATCAAATTTTAATCATAATATCTTAACAATTTGAAAATAATAAAATTGTCAAGATAGTTTTAAACTATTGAAAAATGTGAATCTCACTTTCAAACAGTTGTCGCTAATATACAGTACCATAGTAAACAAATTTATGTGATAATTAAAGATAAATAAACACTATTCAGTAGGATATTGTTCAAATTCCAACGATCTTGAACAAAATCATCATATTTAGGCAAAACCGGTAATTTAATTGTGAGAATATAGAATGGTCTGTTGTAGATTTAATGGATAAAACTATTTAAATGAATCATTGCTATTATTAGATGAGGTTTTACAACTATTTATAAAAATCATTACAATTTAAAAAAAATCATTGTAACTATTGGTGATCACTCTTTGTATATTTTTCCGATCAATGTATCAGTCTAGGACGGTTAACTGATACAACATTTGGTTTTTATATAAAGATTCGTGGATATTAAGGAAAAAAAGAACTGTTTAACTACTTTAAAATCTAAATGATCATAGAAGACCTTTGAAGAATTGCATACAAACATTAGAAATTCTATTTGTAATTTTGTATCTTAGTTTTGATTAAAAAATCATAAAAAGAGATTTTATGTAACCTAATCCTTGACAAAAGTCTAAATTAATTATAAAAAATGTTTCATTTATAGTAATTTTATATTGAGAACTATCCTCACTTTTGCTACATGCTTTAAATTTAATTAATTGATAGTTTAATTAAAAAATAAAACTTTTTGTTCAAAAGTTTTAGTTACCAACACCATATATGATAAGTTTTTTTGTCCTATCGACAAATTTTCAAACTCTTTTAGAACTATTACTTTATTTTTATGTACTTTCAAAACATTATATATATTTAAATTGGTGTATTATTTAAGTGAACAATTTTGTTAAAACATGTATTTTGATGGTTTAAGTCAAGGGGTAGGAAGAATTTTATAGTATAGGAAACAATTTATAAAAGAGCGTATACCCCCGTCTAATTCTATAAAATGCATGGAGATAAAAGTCTGAATTAAGAGATTTATATTTATCGGTGAAGAAGTTTAGTCTGAATCAAATTCTTGGCGAGAAACATGAGGAAACTACTTAACAAGTTAAGGATGGCACTCAACTAGCATTTATTAGTCGAGGGGATCTTGGTTTGTCGAGCCTTGCTTTGGTCACTGGTTATGCACATGCTAAAAATCCGACTATATGTAAAAGAATACAAACTGAATCTACTTTTTATCACTGTACATGGAATTTGCTGGGATTTAAATGACTGCACATGACTTTATGCTCTCTGCTTTGTCGAGTTGAACATACTAGATAAATATTATATTTATAAAATTCAATTTACTCCGATGAACACCTTGGCGGTGAAATATTGAACACGCAAAATTTTAATCTCTACACTATAGAAGGAAACAAAATATATGTGTCGAGACAGCGGTCCCCTAGATTTAAAGAATCCCCAAATACTAAACAAAAAGTTGATATTTCTAATATTGAACACAAGCTTCTTGTCTTGGCCAGTCTTTGCCATTGCCTCAACCAATATTACTAATAAAATTTTATATTTATTTTTCTGTAAATTCAACGGTCAATTTATATTTAGTTTGTTACATATATTTTACATCATTTTTCTTATGTTATTGAGTTTATTATTTTAAACTAATATATTCAGTATTTAAATGAAAAACTAAAAAAAGTATTAGATATATATATATATAATGATTAAATATACCATTCTATGAATATTAAATAATTTATTTTTAGTAAAGAATTTAATTTTCCGCCCGAATGCGCGGGTTTGCTTCCTAGTACTCATAATCACAATCGAGTTTGGGAATGCTCAGCGAAGAATATCATTCTCATCTTCTAATGCTCAGTGATGGATTACTAATGGATTTCCAATTTTCTATTATTGAAGGCTTTCTGACGGAATACCGACGAAATTACTCACGGATTTGTGTTCGTAAGTAATTTTGTCGGAAATCACCATGTTTTTTTTGTAGTGACTGCAGCCTACATTTTCGGAGACATCTAAAAACTCAGTTTCAAAAGTATGCCAAAAAGAATAAGAGATGGGGCGGTTTAGATAGTAAGAGGAGGGGAAGTGTGATTGCTCCGGACCCAATGGTCAAATTATTTTTGTTCTATATTACAATTTGTTTGAATTTTTTAATAAACATAAAAATAGATATAAATATATGTTAGCTGTAACATGTTATTGCTCCCTATTCACTTGGTTGATACCCTTAACATTTGCAAAAGAGTTCTATGTTTAAGGTAGCAGAAGCTACTTCTCATGGTTAGATGAGTATCAAAATATATGTTAACTACATTAGGTTTTGTATATTTTAAAAGCTAAATTTATTTTGCAAACTTTTATACAAAATAGATTAAATAATTACAATAAATTTTTTAACTTTTTTACAATTTAAAGAAAAATCACCTAAAAGCATTATTATTTTTTTGTTCAAAGGCTTAAATATTTTTGAGTCGGCCCTGAGATCTAGGGTTAGATTTCAGACCAAGTTCCGCAGCAACTTACAGATGATCAAAGGGCAGATATTAGAGCATTTTTCAAGAAGATTTTTCTTGATTTACAACATGGTTAGATAAAGAGATCCAAATAGACTTTTTACTCTTGTCAATCTTTGTTTGTATTCTTGTCAATCTTTGTTTGTAGACAACCAAGTTGAAACGAAGAAACCACTTTTTTTTATAGACTTTCAATATTCATCAACACCAAAACATATATCTTTTTAACAACCAAAGTTCATATCTGAAAAAAAACGAAGAATGTAAGATACAAAGGGATGCGTATAGTCCTCTGTCTTTTAACCTTTTAAGATAAACCTAAAAGGACTTTGAATACTTCCACCAGATTGCTGTTGACAAGTGCCTTTAACAATCTAAGCTTTCCTCTAGAGTACGGTGGATACCTGATTGCTGCATCTCCTATAAAGCTTTTGTATAGAACAGCTTTCTTGTGACTGAAGGCATCAAATGAGAATTTACCATGGTAAGAACCCATTCCACTTTCACCAACGCCTCCGAATGGTAATGTGGGAAGTGAAAGCTGCAAAATGTAGAATATGTTTACATGATGATAGAGTTTTACTTATAATGATAAACTGCTTATAGATCTGATAGGACCCGAGTGTATGTACATGAACAGCTATGTCGTTGACCACAATGCCTCCAGCTGAGACTGTCATGGCGAATCTCTCTTTCAGCTTCTGGTTTTGGGTAAACAAGTATGCAGCAAGTGGCTTAGGTCGAGAACGAATCACGTCAAAACACTCTTCCAAGTTGTTGAGCTGAGCAGAACAAGAGTGTATGTCAGACATGAAAACTAAATCGATGAAACAGTCTAATATAGAATGGCAAATGGTTATCACCGTGAGGATTGGGAGGAGAGGCCCAAATATTTCTTCACTCATGATCAGAGAATCTAATGGCACGTCGAGAAAGATGGTTGGAGCAATTTTCCTTAAAGATGTAGAAAAAGATTAGCCTAACCTAAGGGAAAAATAATGTCACTGATGAGAATAACAAAAGAGGAACTCACAGGTTGTCTCTGTTCTTCTGACCCCCATAGACGATTTTGTCAGAAACTTCCTTCTCCTCTAATATCTTGGACAGGCGATCAAAGTGATTAGAGTTTACAATACGTGACATATCTTTGGACTCCATAGGGTTCTTCCCGTAAAATGCCTCCAGTTCTTGCTTCATTGCATCAATCTTGAGAAGAGAAAATAGAAGGATCAAATACAAAAGTGAAGCAAGGATCAAGCTTAAGTTCTTAGGCTTACCACTTTTGGAGCATATTCTTTTGTTGTCAAGATGTAGTCTGGAGAAATGCACGCCTGTCCATTGTTGCAACCCCATTTTCCTGCAATTATCCGCTTGACAGTAATCTTAGCAGACAAAAGAATAATCATATTAGCCTCCAAACAAAGAAAACACACTGCAATTGCTTCTGGATGAAGAACTCATGGTATGAAAATATAAAAAGGAGTGTTTCAGTACTTTCAAATTGGTGTCTGAGTCTATAACAACAGGAGATTTTCCTCCTAGCTCCAGGACAACAGGTGTGAGATGCTTAGCAGCTGCCATCATGATGATACGCCCAATTTTTGAACTACCTAACCAAGCAAGAGTGGAACTTTTAGTCTCCTGTAAGTGTGTTACATACAAAGCATATGAAGCTGTGGGATCATCACTCAACAAATTCCTTAAAAGGTTGGAAAAACAAATGTTGATCCTCAAAATAAGAAAATAAAAATCCGAAAGGAAACAGATTAAGCCAAAGTTAATATGAACCTGTGTAGAATATTTTGTCCCACTTCTGCTCCAGCAGCAGAGTTGTTTCAGTAACAGCACCTTCAATAACTCTCACTGCAGAAGGGTCTAAATATTGTTCCAGTAACTTTGCTAGCAGAGAAGACGAAGCTGGAGCCAGTTCTGATGGCTTTAAGACAACAGCATTCCCAGCAGAAATTGCGCCAATAACAGGATCAATAGACAACACTTGCAAGAAAAACAATAAATAGTAAAATTACGTCAACAATCATACTTAATGGATGATAACTCAGAAGGAGAATACAAATCAATCATGGACTGCTTAAACATACGGAAAGGATAATTCCAAGCGGAGATTACAAGCACAACTCCAAGAGGCTCGGACACAATCTCTGCTGATGCAGGAAACGTTGTTAGAGAAGTCTTTGCCTGAAAGAAAGAAATAAAAAAAAAAGCAGTGAGTATTAATGGGTTTAACACATTTATAAACAAACTTTGCATATAAACTCTATTAGAAAGGACACCTTATCTGGTGCCATCCAATTCTTTAGTTGCTTAAGAGCTAACTTGATGGAGTTTCTCAATAGAGCTACCTGCACACGACGCATAACTAATTAACCATCAAAATAAATCTAAAAATAAAATTACTTTGATTAATGAACAATTACAGGAATAGAAAGCTACCGAACAGAGTGACAACTTATGGTGGTAACATTAAATGAGAAAGGTCAAATTTTCGAGAGCTCTGTGTTGTTGTTCATTGGATTTAACTATGACACACACGAAGTTAAGGTACAAAACTCAATAAAAATACAGGCTGGTTGATAGAATTAATTGCATACGGTCCATAGGTCAGTAAGCTCAGTAGTTTTCAATAGGACCCAATACTTTAATCTTTTTAGTATTGGTTCCTTTCAAAAGTCACAAACATAAAGTTTACCTGCAGTCTAAGTTGATTCCCTATAACACATGAAGAAGGAAAAAAAAAAGAGATGCATTTAAGTCTCTCTACCTACGCAGTGTTTGTACAAGTGTCGAACCACAACATCATGGTCACAAAACTAGGTGATATCACATTAATGACACCGACCACAAGTAAGACAATAACCTAATCGAACGAAAATCTCTTGTTCAAGACATGGTAAAGGGGAGAGAATGAAAGTGTTTGACCTCGTAAACGGAAGACTCGAGCTCAGGTTTGCCGAGATCGTCGTGGAGAGCGGAGACGATCTCAGGCTCGTGGTTATCGCAGATTACTTGAAGCTTCTTAAGCTGAGAGACTCTCCACTCGTAACTGCGAGTTACTCCGGCATCGAAGCTCATACGCAGCTCCGTCATCAGGTTGCTCGCGTCCGCTGCTTCGAAAACCTTGGCCATCGCAGAGAGTCGTACACGCTTACGTAAGAAACAACCAGGATTCACGGAGAGGAAGAGAGAGAGAGAGAGGAGGAGAGTCGGAACAAATATTGAGTCGAGGATCCCAAGATAATCTGAATTGATTTGTTAAATAAAATGGAATAAATAGGTTTACACAGTGCCAACACACCTTGACGTCTGCTCCTGCTTATAGGAAACAATTCTCTTCCTTTTAGGATTTTGATTTTTTATTCCAAAAGAAGCGTTTCAATATTTATATTTATCTCTTACTTAAAGACGGGATTTCTTTTTTTTTAACAAAAAAAAAGAAAAAACGGAGATATATATATTTTTAAAGATAAGATTGATAAACACAAAATTCATAGAAAACTTTATTACTAAAACTTACAATTTTCTTATTTTCATGATTTTTTTCTTTATATATATAACTATGCATTCATTATTTATCATAATCCCATATTTGTAAAGTTCGATTTTTTCTTAAAGAAGAAAATTGTCCAATATTTTTAAAAAGAAAAACATAATAAATGAAAAGATGTAATTCTCTTACTTAAAATAGACAATTTCTTACTTATATGATTTGTTTTTTTTTTCATTGTATTAAGCATGTATTTCAATATTTATGTTTATTGCATTTTTTTTATAATTTGGTGTGATCCCAAAAGCTTTTTAGACCCAAAAACTATTCAGCAAAAAATCCATAGAAATCTGAGTTTTCTTATCACTTAAAGCATGTATGCATGGCCAAGAAAAATCGTATTCAGGACGAAAACTTCGGAAAACCTCTTTACCACTAGACTAAGAGACCATTTGATTATGTTTATCCCATATTTACAAAGATGAAAACGTTTTTAAAAATGAACAAAAACAGAGAACCTATTTTAAAAGGAAAGAAATATGATAAACAGAAGAGAAATATGTAATTCGGGTTTGCCAAAAGAAATAATAATATGTAATTCGCTTACTTTTCTGATCTATTATTTTCTGTAATATAAAATGCGTTTCAATATTTATCTTTATACCTTGGATATGTTGTTTAAAAGTTTTTTTAAAATGAAAACGGAGAATATATTTTGTAAAGGAAAGAAATATAGATAATGTTTGTACGTGTACGCATGATGGCTGAGAGAAGAAGATGGCGTGTTGGTCTTACTCGCGGAGCATCAGCGAACTCGCAACTCACGTGTGATCGCGTTCGTTACACGTGCATATGAGCGCGTGCTATGTATCCTTGTGTTCGGTGTAACACTGTTGGTGAGAGAGGGTAGAACTTTGACAAGCTTTGGATAATTAGGCGAGACTATCTCTAATGAACATTCATACAGGTGGGTAAGGTTGAGCTACCTACTTGCCTGCTGGGTCAAAGGTTGTCTATCGTTTCCCACGGTTCAGCTCGGTTAGGGCTGGGATTTCGGATATTCGGTTCAGGCTCGGATAGGAACGATCGGGTCGGGTTTTTCGGATAAATAAATTCTATACCCATGGATACTTAGTAGATTTCGGTCTGGGGTTCGGATCGGATACTACCGGTTTCGGGTCGGTTTGGATACCCGTTTCTTATGTGAATTATATAAATATGTGCAAAATAAAATAATTATATACCAGTTTTATTTATTTATTCTATCTTTTTAAGTAAAAAAAGTATATATATTAGACATCGTTATAGTCTAATTAGTACTATGATATTACCCTACAATATCAA
>NW_026014715.1:0-49066 GCF_020379485.1 Brassica napus | reverse complement strand
ACCAAAGCTTGGTACAACAAGCTGAGCACTACTCTGAATGGCCCGATGCTTCAAGAAGTCTGAACTTAGACCACACTCTCTTCACACTCACAACTCCCCTCAGGTATGATTGCACTTCTTGTGTATGTTGATGATATCATTATCACAGGAAGTGATAAGGAAGGTATCATAGCAACCAGGAGTTCATTAAATCCATGTTTGAGATTAAAGATTTGGGAGAAATGAAATACTTTCTTGGAATTGAGATATGTAGATCCAAGGAAGGTTTATTCATGTCCCAAAGGAAGTATACACTTGATCTTTTGAAAGGTGCAGGTGCTTATGGAGGCAAGACTGCAGGATGCCTATGGAGGATGGCTACAAAGTCCCACGAGAGGGGGAGATTGAAGACAGCAAACCTTATCAGGATCCTAAACTCTATAGAAAACTAGTTGGCAAATTGATTTATCTTACCATAACTAGACCTGACATTTGTTTTGCTGTGAATCAGGTGAGTCAACACATGCAGTTCCTAAGGAGCATCATTGGCGCATGGTGGAGAGGATCTTGATGTATCTCAACGGCTCACCTGATCAAGGAGTATGGATGGGTTGCAATGGAAGCACTGAAGTGGTTGGATACTGTGATGCAGATTGGGCTGGTGATAGAGCAGACAGGAGATCAACCACAGGCTATTGCACATTCATTGGAGGCAACTTGGTGACATGGAAGTAAGAAGCAGAAGGTGGTCTCTTGCTCAAGCGCAGAAGCTGAGTATAGAGCTATGCTGAAGCTTACCAACGAGTTGGTATGGATCAAGGCATCTTGAAGCATTTGGAGATTGATCAAGCCACGCCAATGACAATGCATTGTGATAACCAAGCAGCCATTCACATTGCATCCAACTCGGTGTTTCATGAAAGAACCAAGCACATTGAAGTTGATTGCCACAAGGTGAGGCAAATGATCATTCTAGGAATCATCTTGCCATGTTATACGAGGAGTGAAGATCAGTTAGCTGATGTGTTCACCAAGGCTGCAAGACAGAAGACAATGGAGTCCATTCATATCAGGTTGGGCCTCATTGATCTTGGGAAGAGTAGGAGCTGATCCTCTTGGCTGTGAGGTCTTTACTCTTTTTCCCTCATCAAGGTTTTGTCCCAATGGGTTTTCCTTGGTGAGGTTTTTAATGAGGAAGATCTCATGGCCATCCAAGCTTAGACTTTCACAAAGCTAAGCTTGAGGGGGAGTGTTGAGAAGAGGAAGCCATTATGAGAAGGAAAGGTAGAGCTAAGCAAGTGATGGGAAAGAGTACGGACAGTACGGCCTAGGTACGGACAGTACGGCCTATGTACGGACAGGGGCTTGGCCGTACATCTAAGGAAACATAAGGGGAGAAGGAGATGGGTGAGTAAAGCCTCTACAGCACACGGAGGGTCTCAAGACTGATCAGACCGTTTAGGGATAAGGGAAGACGAGCCTTATCCATCCAGTCCGTGGACAGCTGTAAAAGCAAAGGCAAAGCGTGTGAGCCTTACCGTCCATTCATTCAAAAGAAACGCTCCCTTTAGTCTTGACTACACATGCTTATGACTAGTGATGTTTTCCCTTAACTTGTAAACCCTAATGCCTCTTCTATAAATGATGTAACCTCATCTCATAATAAGATTAGACAGTTCTAAACAATCTCTCTATATACTCATTTCATTATGATTCTCCATTAGTCTCTAATCTGTCTCTTAATCTCTTATTCTCTTCTATAATCCTTTCTAAACTCAGATAATCATCTATATCCTTAAAACTCATAATAAGAATCTAAGAATGAAATGATTAAGATAGAACTTGGGTAGATTATGAGAGATTATGAAGAGTTTAGTGTAGAATCATGACTGAGAGAGTATGATAAGAGAAAGGGAAACTCAGAACTGTATGTTTATTATTAATGACAAGAGTTACAATATATAGTGAGAGATCAGTAGGGTTTTCGAATTCATAAAGGAGAGCTAAGCATGTGAAGTCAACAAGGTTAGGATAAGCTCTCTTTAACTCGGCCAATCAGCGTTCCCACATGCTTGGAGCATCTAGGATCTTGGACAAAGATGCTCTTGCCTTTCCAGCTGTGCCAGCCTGTAAAGCCGCGCCTCTCTTATCCTCCAACGGTCTCATTTCATCATCCAAAGCCCCTTCTCTTCCCATAAGTTACACGGGTAACTCCTTGTAACCGCGGTCAAGGTTTCACTTGTCTGAATGTGTACGGACCGTACGGCCTTGTACGGCCTTGTACGGTCACGCCAATATGAACCTCTCCCATCACACCAATGCTTAACATACTCTCTTCAGTCTTAACCCCTTTGTACTTCACACTTGTATACTCAACTCTTCTCAACACTCCCCCTCAAGCTTAGCTTTGTGAAGTCTAAGCTTGGAGACTATGAGATCTTCCTCATTAAAAACCTCACCAAAGAAACCCATTGGGACAAACTTTGATGAGGAAAAAGAGTAAAGACCTCATAGTAAGGGGCTCAGCTCCTTGGTGACAGATCAACGAGTCCAACCTGATGTAGATGGACTCCATTGTCTTCATTCTTGCCTTTTTTGTGAATACATCAGCCAGTTGATCTTCACTCCTTGTGTAGCATGGCAGAATCACTCCCAAAACTATCATCTGCCTCACTTTGTGACAATCCACTTCAATGTGCTTGGTTCTCTCATGGAAGACTGAGTTGGAGGCAATGTGGATTGCTGCTTGGTTATCACAATGCATTGTCATTGGCGCCACTTGCTCAATCTCAATGTGCTTCAAGATCCCCTTGATCCATACCAACTCATTAGTGAGCTTCAGCATTGCTCTATACTCTGCCTCCGCACTAGAACAAGAGACCACCTTCTGCTTCTTGCTCTTCCAAGTCACAAGGTTCCCTCCAATGAAGGTGCAGTAACCTGTTGTAGATCTTCTGTCTCCTCTATCTCCAGCCCAATCTGCATCACAGTAGCCAACTACTTCTGTACTCCCATTGCATCCCATCCAGACTCCTTGGCTTGGTGATCCGTTGAGGTAGCTTAGAACTCTATCTACCATTCTCCAATGGTGATCCTTTGGAGCTTGCATGTGTTGACTCACCTGATTCACAGCAAAGCAGATATCAGGTCGTGTGATTGTTAGGTAGATTAGCTTACCCACTAGCTTCCTATAAAGCTTAGGGTCATGGAACAGCTTGCTGTCTTCAAGCTCCCCCTCTCTTGGTACTTTGTACCCATCTTCCATCGGCATCTTCGCGGTTTGTCCTCCGAGTTTATCTGCATCTTTCAAAGATCAAGTGTATATTTTCTTTGGGACATGAATAATCCTTCCTTTGATCTACAAATCTCAATCCCAAGAAAGTATTTCATCTCTCCAAGATCTTTTATTTCAAACACAGATTTGAGATAGTCTTTGGTTTCTTGTATTCCAACCTTATCACTACCAGTAATGATAATATCATCAACATAGACCAATAGACAGATGATACCTGAGGTTGTGTTTAGAGTGAACAGAGTATGGTCTAGTTCAGACTTCCTGAAGCCTTTTCCATTCAGTGTAGTACTCAGCTTGTGATACCAGGCTCTAGGTGATTGCTTCAATCCATAGATAGCCTTCTTCAACCTTAGGACATTCCCTGGCTTCACAAGACTCTCAAGACCCGGAGGAGGCTGCATATACACTTCATCTTCAAGTTCCCCTTGTAGAAATGCATTCTTCACATCCATTTGCCACAATCCCCATTCAAGGTTGGTAGCAATTGATAAGATGATTCGGATGGTGTGCAGCTTAGCCACTGGAGCAAATGTGTCTATGTAGTCCTCTCCATATGTCTGTGTAAATCCTCTAGCCACAAGCCTGGTCTTCTTCCTATCAACTGTCCCATCTGGTCTATACTTGATTGTAAATATCCATTTACATGACACTGCTCTCTTCCCTTTAGGCAGCTCACTCTCATACCAAGTCCCATTCTTGATCATAGCATCAGACTCATCCGCAACTGAGTTCCTCCAGTATTCATCCTTTATAGCCTCCCCATACGTTCTTGGTATGTAGCTCTCATCCAGACTTGTTATGAATGCACAATGATCCCTTGGAAACTCGGCAAAAGCACACTGCCTGACTTGGATAAGCTACTGCTTGTGCATTGTAGTAGACCCTGGTGTTTGCCCAGTTAGATGGATCTTTCCTTACTCTTGTACTCCTCCTCAGAGGCGCAGGCACACTCTCCACAACTGGAGCACTAGTCATGTTCTCCATTTCTTTTTCTTCTCTTCTTCAGGTACAAGTGATGTACCTCCACTTTGATCCCTTACTTCACTTGACTCTTCATCATTGATCCCACTTTGATCATGACTAGCTGAGTCTCTTCCTTCTTCATGTACCCCCTCAGACTTGTCTTCCCCCTCATGATCAATGTGGGATGTTTTCTTCAGCTTCATTCCTAGTAGGCGTCTCTTGCGCCTTTGGATCCTGGGTTAGATTAATCCCAAGACCCTCTAAGATCATCCTAAGGCTTGTAGCCTTATCAGATGTTTGAGCTAGATCCTTCAGATCTTCCCAGCTCCTTTCTTCATAGTATCCTCTTGTTTCAATGAACTTGACATCTCTTGATACCAGAACTCTTCTTGATTCTGGATCAAAGCATTTATACCCCTTTTGAGTAGTTGAGTATCCCACAAACATTGCTTTTGTACTCCTCGGTTCCAACTTGTTTCTCATCTCCCCGGGGACAAGTACATAACACACACACCCAAACACTTTAAGATGACTTAGAGATGGCTTGGTCTTTTCAATACTTCAAACGGTGACTGATCTTCCAAGATTCTTGTAGGCACCCGGTTGATCAAATAGCACGCAGCTTGTACAGCATCACTCCAAAATCTCTTAGGTGCATTGGTTTGGAACATCATGGATCTAGCTACTTCCATTAGGTGTCTATTCTCTTCTCTCCGCAACCCCATTCTGTTGTGGAGTATAAGGACAGCTTGTTTGATGTAGAATCCCATGTAGAGCCAGATGTTGCTTGAAGGCATGACTTGTGTATTCTCCCACCATTATCTGATCTGAAAATCTTAAGCTTAGCATTGTACTGGTTAGTTACATAAGTCTGAAAATTCTTAAATGCTTCAAGAACTCTATCCTTAGTCTTTATAAGTGTTATCCAGGTGTATTTCGATTTTTCATCAATGAATGTGACAAAGTACTTATAGTTTTCTCTAGATAAGCAAGGAGCAGTCCATACATCAGAATGTACAAGGTCAAAACACTTCTCATAGATAGTACTTGATTTCTTAAAGACAGTCTTACAATGTTTTCCCAAAATACATGCCTCACAATCATTATTTTTAACATGACACCTGGTAACATTAAGCTTAAGGCTCTAACATGTGGATGACCTAATCTAGCATGCCATAATGCATCTTTATTGATACTTGAACTAGAACTAAACGAGCAAATTGAACTGGAAATAGGAGCTAAGTCTTCTAGCATATAGAGTTCTCCCTTTGTCACTCCTTTGCCAATCATCTTACTTGTCTCAATATCCTGAAACTTCACATCATTAGGACTGAATATAACATTGCAATGTAAATCAGTAGTGCATTTCTTAACAGATAACAAGTTTGATGTGAATTCAGGCATATAAAGAGCTCTAGACTCTTTATTAAACAGTTTTAGATTTCCTATTCCTGTTATTGCAATCCTATCACCATTAGCACATCATTACATGACCCTGAGCAGGTTCTATGTCTTTAATCAAGCTATTATCACTAATCATGTGATGGGAAGCACCTGAATCTACAATCAGTGGTTTTATTACATTATGCGCAGCAAAGGTACTAGGTTGTCTCAGGTTATTTAATCTAGATGCACCACTTAACTTGAATTCAGGATCACTACTGAGATGAGCACAAGTCCTATCTAGATATGATGCAGCAAGAGAGTAACAATGGTTATTTCCAATACAGTTACCATTCTCCTTGAGAGCTTTGATGAGGGCGTCTATGTCTGATCTCCGGATCAACTCGCCTTCAGTGCTCCTCAAGGGTGTGTGCTGAGTAGTTAAGGCTCTCCCCTCACCCTCACGCATTGCTGAGCCAGCCCCGGATGAGCTAGCTTCTCCTCCTTCATTAGATAGGTGCGCCCTTGCCTCTCTATCTTTCATGAACTTAGCTGGCTTGAGATGAGGATGTAGGATCCAGCACTGGCTCCTTTGGTGACCTAGCTTCTTGCAATGATCACAGTTGCCCCCAAACTTCCTCTCCTCACTCTTGTATGCCGCTTTGTTTGCTTGAGCTCCATCCGCATGGTTAGCTAAGGTGAGCTCCCCCTTTCCTCCAAACAGCCTCACTGACCCTTCTTCTTTCTGTATCTGAGCGCACACATCTTCAAGTGATGGTAGCTTTGGAGACCTCAGTATGTGTTTGATCAGATCGTTAAAGATAGGGTTCAATGTCAGCAACAGCCCAAACACTTGATCTTGAGCCCTCCTCTCCATAAGAGTGTCATGATCAGTGGTGTTGGGTCTCAGCATTTCTAGTTCAGACCATAAGGCTCTGAACTTTCCCAAATGCTTTGTGAACTCAACCTCTTCTTGCGCAAGTGTGTTGATTGATCTCTTCAACTCAAACACCCGGCTCAGATTGGATGTGTTCCCATAGACCTTTTGAAGAGTATCCCACAGGTCTTTTGGCGTCTCACAGTAGCTGTAGGCCTCCAAGATTGAAGCTTCAAGCGACCCATGAAGAACTGTCAACACCTTCAAGTCGTCTTGATCCCACTTCTCTTGGTCCTACCATCAGCTCTTGACCGCCTTCTCCCTCCGTAGAAACTGGCTTTGGAGTTCCATCTGAGATGTGACTCCACAAACCCTTGCTCCCAACTGCAGCTTTCACCAGGCGAGACCACAGCAAGTAGTTCCCCACCTCCTTTCAACGTAACCGGAACCGTCAAAGTCTTGTTCTTGTCTTCCATGAGTGTGACCGTGAGTAGAGATGGTTTAGGAATGAAGATGGAGACTCTAGAGATTTAGAAACCAGGAAATGAGTAACCTGGCTCTGATACCATATAAGAATCTAAGAATGAAATGATTAAGATAGAACTTGGGTAGATTATGAGAGATTATGAAGAGTTTAGTGTAGAATCATGATTGAGAGAGTGATAAGAGAAAGGGAACTCAGAACTGTATGTTTATTATTAATGACAAGAGTTACAATATATAGTGAGAGATCAGTAGGGTTTTCGAAATCATAAAGGAGAGCTAAGCATGTGAAGTCAACAAGGTTAGGATAAGCTCTCTTTAACTCGGCCAATCAGCGTTCCCACATGCTTGGAGCATCTACGATCTTGGACAAAGATGCTCTTGCCTTTCCAGCTGTGCCAGCCTGTAAAGCCGCGCCTCTCTTATCCTCCAACGGTCTCATTTCATCATCCAAAGCCCCTTCTCTTCCATAAGTTACACGGGTAACTCCTTGTAACCGCGGTCAAGGTTTCACTTGTCTGAATGTGTACGGACCGTACGGCCTTGTACGGCCTTGTACGGTCACGCCAATATGAACCTCCCCCATCACACCAATGCTTAACATACTCTCTTCAGTCTTAACCCCTTTGTACTTCACACTTGTATACTCAACTCTTCTCAACACCTAGGAGTCTTGAAAACATAGAAACTGAACTGAAATTCCTAGAACATCTATTGCTAGAATTGAATCACCAAGTGGATTTGCTGTTCAAAACATGATTAAACCTTTAATTGTGGATTCTGGTGCCTCTCATCATATGATAAGTGACACTAGTCTTATAAAAGATATAGAACCAACTACTGGTCATGTTATGATTGCAAATGGTGATAGGATAGCAATAAGGAATAGGAACCTGAAACTATTTGATAAGGAGTCTAAAGCTTTCTATATGCCTGAATTTACATCTAATCTATTATCTGTCAAGAAATGCACTACTGATTTACATTGCAATGTTATCTTTAGTCCTAATGATGTGAAGTTTCAGGATATTGAGAGTCATAAGTTGATTGGAAAAGGAGTAACCAAAGGAGATCTCTATATGCTTGAAGACATTGCTCCTGTTTCTAACCTTAGTTACTCGTTTCAATCTGTTTTCTGCTTTAAAAAATAATGCATTGTGGCATGCTAGACTAGGCCATCCTCATGTTAGAGCTTTGAACTTAATGTTACCAGGTGTTATGTTTAAAAATAATGAATGTGAAGCATGTATATTGGGTAAACATTGTAGAACTGTTTTCCAAAAGTCTAGTACTATTTATGAAAAACTGTTTTGATCTTGTGCATTCTGATGTATGGACTGCACCTTGTTTATCTAGAGAAAGTTATAAGTACTTTGTAACATTCATTGATGAAAATCTAAATACACCTGGATAACACTCATTAAAACAAAAGATAGTGTGCTTGAAGCATTTAAGTATACACTTTTGTGTATTAGAGTGTGTTTAAGAACAATCAGATTGTTTTGTGTAAGATTAAAGAGATTAAGAGAATAAGTAGAGAGAATAGAGAGAATACTCAAAACTCCATTAATTATTTAATGTCTCAGATACAAGTTATATATGAAGAGATAAGGATAATACAAAGAGGATTTCGAAATCATAAGCATGTGAGGTCAAGGGATAGGCTGTAAAGATGCTTCACACATGCTTGGACAGGCTGTAAAGGTGCTTTACCTTTCCAGCTATGACCAGACCTTATCCAAACTACTCCTTCCTTCTTATCCAGACTTCCTCTTGGGCGTGATCCACTCTCCAAGGGATGCAAAGTAACTTCCTAAGCTTTTAACTTAGTTACCACAGTCAACCGAAGTTACTGTGGTAAAACTCCAAAGTTACTATCTTCCCCAATACTCTTCCTCTATCAATGTATCACCTCTTCTCAACACTCCCCCTCAAGCTTGACCATGTAGAACAAGTCAAGCTTGGAAACCATGAAGACCTCCCTCATTAAAAACCTCACCAAGGAAAACCCATTGGGATAAAACCTTGATGAGGGAAAAAGAGTGGAGACTCCATGGTTAAGGGGCTCAGCTCCTTGGAGTAAGATCAATGAGTCCAAGCCTTGATAGTATGGACTCCATTGTCTTTAATCTCGCTGCCTTAGTAAACACATCTGCAAGCTGGTCTTCACTTCTTGTATAACATGGCAGTATCACTCCTAAGATAATCATCTGCCTCACCTTATGACAATCCACCTCTATGTGCTTTGTTCTCTCATGAAACACTGAGTTGGAGGCAATGTGGATAGCTGCTTGATTGTCACAATGCATAGTCATAGGAGTAGTCTGCTCAATCTCTAGATGCTTCAAGATCCCCTTGATCCACACCAACTCGTTTGTCAGCTTCAACATGGCTCTATACTCAGCTTCAGCACTTGAACAGGAGATAACCTTCTGCTTCTTACTCTTCCAAGTTACCAAGTTCCCTCCAATGAATGTACAATACCCAGTAGTTGATCTCCTGTCCACTCTATCTCCTGCCCAATCAGCATCACAATAACCAACCACTTCTGTACTGCCATTGCAGCCCATCCAAACTCCTTGTCCAGCCGTCCCACTTAAAATACCTCAGTATCCTATCAACCATCTTCCAATGATGGACCTTTGGCGCCTGCATATGTTGACTCACTTGATTCACAGCGAAGCATATATCTGGCCTAGTAATTGTCAAGTAGATCAGCTTGCCAACCATCTTCCTGTATAGCTTAGGATCCTCAAACAGCTGCTTCTCTTCAACCTCCCCCTCACGCAGAACCTTATATCCCTCCTCGAGGGTGTCTTAGCTATCTTTCCTCCACACATCAGTCTCCTTCTTCAACATATCCATAGTATACTTCCTTTGAGACATAAACAAACCCTCCTTTGATCTGCATATCTCAATGCCCAAAAATACTTCATCTCTCCCAAATCCTTGATGTCAACACAGATTTGAGAACTCCTTAGTAGCTTGAATCCCTGCCTTATCACTCCCTGTGATAATCAAATCATCCACATACACTAGAATCACAATGATCCCTGAAGGTCCTGTCAAGTGAAGAGAGTGTGATCTAATTCAGACTTCCTAAAGCCTCTCCCATTAAGTGTTGTACTCAGCTTCCTGTACCAAGCTCTAGGTGATTGTTTCAGCCCATATATTGCCTTCTTCAATCTCAAAACATTCCCTGGCTTTACTAGATGCTCAAGACCAGGAGGAGGAAGCATGTATACCTCATCTTCTAGCTCACCTTGTAAGAAAGCATTCTTCACATCCATCTGCCACAAATCCCACTCCAAGTTTGTTGCAATGGACAACACAATCCGAACTGTATGTAGCTTAGCTACTGGTGCAAAGGTATCAATGTAATCCTCTCCATAGGTCTGTGTAAATCCTCTTGCAACCAATCTGGTCTTCTTCCTATCAATCTGTCCATTTGCTAGATACTTGATTGTGAAGATCCATCTACTAGATACAGCCCTCTTTCCCTTAGGCAGCTCACTCTCATACCATGTATCATTTTTGATCATAGCACCTGCTTCAGCTCCCACTGATTCTTTCCATTCCTTGTCTAACATAGCTTCTTCATAAGTCCTTGGTACATAACTCTCATCCAGACTAATCATAAAGGCATAATGCTCCTCTGGAAACTCAGCAAAGGAACACACGGCTTGAGAAGGATGCTCCACAGCCTGGGCATTGTAGTACACTCTCGTGTTTACCCAGTTGGAAGGATCCCTCTTTATCCTTGTGCTCCTCCTCAAAGCTTGAACCTGATCTTCAGTTTGCACACTAGCCGGCTCCACTTGCTCTTCTTCTGAACTGGCCGGTCTGAGTTGTTCTTCTACACTAGACTGAACCTCATCCACTTCTCCACTAGACTGAACCTCATCCACTTCTCCACTAGACTGAACCTCATTGTTCTCAACTTCTTGTGATGTATCTTGATCATGAAGACCTGAATCCTCTTGGTTTTGCTCTTGCTCACCAGATTCAGTTCCATTCCCCCTCTCATGATCAAGAGGAGTTGTTCTTCCAGCTCCACCACTCTGATTGGAAGACTCTCTCCTTCCGGTTTCCTGATCCTGGGATAATCCTATCCCAAGCTTCTCTAACAACACTCTCAGTATTGTTGCCTTATCAGATGGAGCTTGAGACAAATCCTTCAGATTTTCCCACTCCTTTTCTTCATAACCTTTTGTTTCAACAAACTTCACTTCTCTAGATACCATCACTCTCCTTGCTTCAGGATCATAGCACTTGTACCCCTTCTGAGTGATAGAGTAACCAATGAACATAGCCTTAGTACTCTTTGCCTCCAGCTTGTTTCTCTGCTCTCCTGGAACCATGACATAGCACACACACCCAAAGACACGTAGATGATCAATGACAGGTTTACTCTTGTTCAATACCTCAAATGGAGACAGATTCTTCAATATCTTGGTTGGAACCCGGTTGATGAGATAGCAAGCAGTCTGCACAGCATCACTCCAAAAGCGTTTTGGGACATTTGCATGAAACATCATTGATCTAGCAACCTCCATCAAGTGCCTGTTCTTCCTCTCAGCTACCCCATTCTGCTGTGGTGTGTAAGGGCAGCTAGTCTGATGCACAATCCCATGCTTGGCTAGATGACTCTTGAAGGCATTGCTGATGTATTCACCTCCATTATCTGATCTCAGTACCTTCACAGTAGCATTGTATTGATTAGATACATATGCTTGGAAGTTCATAAATGCTTCTAGCACCCTATCTTTAGATGGAAGCAATGTAAGCCAAGTATACTTAGACTTCTCGTCAATGAATGTCACAAAGTACTTCTGGCTATCTCTAGACAAACAAGGAGCAGTCCACACATCTGAATGAACTAGATCAAAGCAATGCTCATAAGTAGTTTCTGATGTTGGAAAAACAGTCCTACAATGCTTCCCTAATATGCATGCTTCACACTCCAAGTGACTAAATGACATATTAGGAATTATCAATTCAATAGCACGAGCATGAGGATGTCCCAATCTAGCATGCCAAGTAATACTATCAATCTTCTCATAAGTACTACTCAAACACATAGAATCAAAGGGTTTAGAGATCTTAGCCAATTGGAGCTGATATAGATTATTCTTGCTGTCTCCTCTCCCAATGACCCTTCCAGTCTTCAAATCTTGGAACTCAACATCATCTGGCCTGAATACTACTTGACAGCCAAGATCAATTGTGGCTTTCCTCACAGATAGCAAATTTGAAGCAAACTGTGGCATGTAGAAGGCATCTGAGTCTTTATCAAATAGCTTGAGCTTTCCAACTCCTTCTATTGGAATCCTATCACCATTAGCTATCATCACACCCCCAGTGGCTTTCTTTACATCACTCATTAAGCTTCTATCACTAATCATGTGATGACTTGCTCCAGAATCAACAATGATGGTTTTGTTGGATGTGGATGCTTTGGCAGGAGCACCTTGTCTCCGGGTCGTAGCCAAAGCATACACATACTTGACAAACTCATCCCATTCCTCCTTTGTGACAGCTCATCTGCTCCTTTGGTCTCTAGCTTCCTCATAACCCCACTGCTCTCTACAGATTCTCCCATGTAAGCTGAGTAGAAACACTCTCCTACTTGCATACTCTCCTTGATACCCTTCCTCCATAATCTGCTCATCATGACCCACATCTTAGAAAGTTTTCTCAACTTTCCCTTCTTGCAGCTTGTACCTCTCTTCCATCTACCTGGCTTCTTGTTTATCTCCCACACATCACAAATGTGTTCAACCAACTCACATATCTCTCCCATAAGAAAGCTAAAGATCACATCTTGCTTCCTCCTTCCTGTATGAGTTTTCACCATACCCAACTCTGATTCTACTTCTCTCAGCCTCCCCACAAGCTGATACAACTCGTCCTTCCTTTGTCTTAGACTATAGATCACGCCCTTGGCTTCATGACCCTCCAACCTTGCTGTCTGACCTTCTTCAGCAGCTACCTCCTTTAAAGGTTCTACCTTTACTTGAATCTCCTTCAAACTTGCTGTCTGATCTTTCTCAGCAGCTCTCACCTTTAAAGGCTCTTCCTTTACATGATTACTCCAAATCCCACAGCTTTCCAAAGCTGTCTCTACCCAATCTGACCAGATCCACTTGTTTTCTCTCCCTTTCTTCACTTGATAACTTGATCTTGTCTTCATCTCTCTGCTCACGTTTGACTCCATCAGATGTCCTCAATAAAACCCAGCAAATGAAGAACAGAGCTCAAAACCACCAAAGACACTCAAGAACATCAGAACAGCTCAAGAACACAAAACCAGATTTTTAAGAACATGAATAACACACTTCCACCCTTTTAGTAACCTGGCTCTGATACCATATACACTTTTGTGTATTAGAGTGTGTTTAAGAACAATCAGATTGTTTTGTGTAAGATTAAAGAGATTAAGAGAATAAGTAGAGAGAGAATAGAGAGAATACTCAAAACTCCATTAATTAATTTAATGTCTCAGATACAAGTTATATATGAAGAGATAAGGATAATACAAAGAGGATTTCGAAATCATAAGCATGTGAGGTCAAGGGATAGCTGTAAAGATGCTTCACATGCTTGGACAGGCTGTAAAGGTGCTTTACCTTTCCAGCTATGACCAGACCTTATCCAAACTACTCCTTCCTTATCCAGACTTCCTCTTGGGCGTGATCCACTCTCCAAAGGATGCAAAGTAACTTCCTAAGCTTTTAACTTAGTTACCACAGTCAACCGAAGTTACTGTGGTAAAACTCCAAAGTTACTATCTTCCCTTCCAATACTCTTCCTCTATCAATGTATCACCCTTCTCAACATTAAGAACTTTCAATGCTATGTGACTAACCAATATAATGCAAAGCTTAAGATTTTCAGATCTGATAATGGTGGTGAGTTACAAGCAGATTATTCAAGCAACACTTAGCTCAGCATGGGATTCTTCACACAAACTAGTTGTCCCTATCTCCTCAGCAGAATGGTGTGGCAAGGAAGAACCGACATCTTATGGAAGTTGCTCGGTCCATGATGTTTCAAAGCAATGTTCCTAAGAGGTATTGGAGTGATGCAGTCATGTCTGCGTGCTATCTGATTAATGTTGAACTGAAGAGAAGATGGAGCTTGTACAATAATAGGCAAGCTCTAGAAGATGTCAAGAAGAGTTCAATCAAGCTTCAGAGATGTTCTGAAGTAGTTATCTTGTGAAGTTAAGTCAAGGAAAGACTTAGACTGATCATGTGAAGGCTTTGGAGAAGTTAGAGAGAAGATGGAAGTATGGTGCAAAGATAGGGCCAGTACGGCCATGATAGGGCAAGTACGGCCATGGTACGGCCTAGGGAGATCCAAGAAGGTATATGGGTCGACCATAGAAGATGTTTGGATGAAGGTGCAGATATAGGGCGAGTGTACGGACCTCAAGGCCGTACATCGACCGTACATCCCATCCGGTTCGACCAAATACCCGGATCAGCTTAGTTTGGTGATGTGCAATGTGTGGGCGTGGATATCCTTCCTTATGTGACCATTGGGGAGTCTTGGAGGCAAGGAAGATTCAAATGGATAAGGTGAGCTGTTGGTATGAGCTGGAAAGGTAAAGGTGCTTTACCTTTACAGCCTTGACTCATCTGATCCATCCAATTCAAATGAAGCAATCTGAGCCCTCCATTCAGTCCAACCACGACCAGCTAGCACCAGAACATCAAAGACCAGCTTCCTCTCATCCTAACCATCAATTTATCTTTAATCTACAGCCCTAGGATCTAGGTTTATGATCTGAGTTGTGTAAAGGCATATATAAGCCTCTTATGATCATTTTGTAATCTTTAAGTGAGTTAGGGGGGAAACCCTTCTCCTTCATGTTCTATGAAAGTCTAATCTTGATACTAAGTCTCTAATCTATTCTCTAAGTCTCTCAGTCTCTTTAATCTTGTTACCTAGTCTCTCTCATACTCTAAATCTCTCCCCATACTCCTAAGTCTCAAATCTGTTCACATAAACTCTCCTAAACACTTTCTCACAGACACCTTGAGTGAATCCTTATAAAATCTCATGGTATCAGAGCCAGGTTCATCAGAACCTGGTATCTAACTTCCGCAAAGCTCAAGCCCAGTTCCATGGCTGTTTTGAAGCAAAGAAGAAGCTCTTTAGTCCAGCCAACGTTTGTTCATCTTCAGGAGGAAGATAAACACATCCGAGGTGCTTGAGAAGCTGTATGTACTCTATCCTGACCTATCAAGCTCGACCTGAAGAAAGGAGACCCTGAAGAACAAAGCCTTGAAGTGGTTTGACAACACTCTTCAAGAGCTAGATCCTTGAGTCTTAGTGGTGGTTCAAGAAGAAAGGTGACAGCTTTCTACTTGGGACTGGTTGTGGCGACTTGACAGGGAGGAAAGGAGGTGTCTCAGCCATGGTGGGTTCAAGAGGATGGTTCATGAAAGAAGAAGGGGTGTTATACGACACCAAGAGCTCAACATCTGGCCATGAACCATGGAGATTCAAGGAACTAGTAAAAGTTCCTTGGCTGTAAGCTGGATCTCTTTCCCTCTTTATTAAAAAGCTTGAGTATAGAAATGTTGAGGTGGTGTGGTGATTGATATGCTGTGTATATCCCAGGATGCTTTAAAGGCTTGTTTAGTGTTTAAAGAGTAAAATGCTTGCTCCTGTTAAGTAATGAGTTTGCTAATGTGAAATGGTATTGTTTGAAGCTCATGAACTGAAACAGATTGAAAGTAATGCATTGTCTGATGTTAAGTGATGATAGTAATGCTTAGCCTAGTATAAATGAATTGTGATGGATATATTGTTGCATTCATGAATTGAAACTAGTTAAGGTAGTGCATACTGTCTGGCTGTCTGACATTGAAGCATTAGATTCATGTCTAAGTGCTGAGTAAAGAAGCTCTTAAGAGTGCCTAAGTAACTTGTCTTGAATCTGTTAGGATCTGCTTGTACTTAGAGAGTTAGCTTGCAAAGAATAGAACTTGATAATGTCTTGTGTCTATCTGTCATTGCTTGTGATAGTAGGAATCAAACTTGATAAGTTGTTAATCAAGATTTGACATCAATACTATTGAAAATGGTTAAATGCTTAATGTCAGTTCTAAATAAACATGTCTTGTTAAGATGATAGATTATATTATCTAATCATACTTGCCTTCATGAGTTAGAAACTGAGTAAGATTAATGCATACTGCCCCTATTTATTGTTGCATTTAGATTAAAGTCTAAGTTGCATATTAAGGAATGGTTAAAATTGCCTAAATACTTTGACTTGAATCTGATAAGGTCTTGCTTAGTATTTAGAGAATTGTTGCTTGCATAGATAAGAACTTGACATTGTCTTGATTCTATCTAATGCTATAAAGCTTGAGACATTGGTGATCAAACTTGATGAAGTCAAGGATTGATCCCAATGCAATTGTGTCTTATCTTTGCTAGAGTTTGAGTGATGTTTCAGGTTCACAAAAGGTGTTCCTAGTTCATCATCAAATCCAAGTTGAAAGAGAAAGAATGATGCCCATTGTGTGTACAATGGAGAGGTGTTACAAGAAGGGAGAAGCACAGATGGTTGTAAAACTCACTGGTGTTCTTCTTCTTAAACATTGCAAGTACCAGAAGAAGAAGCCAACCGGGTCTAGGCAGTGGCGTGCCTATTCAAGAGGGTGCTCAAACTAAGACAGAGCACTCTTGGCTGTGTGAAGAAGAAGGCTACTCTATCAAGGCGGCTTCTATTGTGAGGTGATTGAAGAAGTAGCTGAAGCATCCACAAGCATTCCATCATGGTGGTGAATTCAGAAGGGTGATTGCAATAAGAGAAGAAGAAGAAGTAAGGATTCAAGTGGTAACGCTGAGAACCACTCCTCATCATCTTAACCAAGGGAGTAAACCTAATCTCATCTATCTTAATATGTCTTGATAGGTTTATCTCCTGATTATACTATGTGCTTTCCCCAATTCCATTAAGAGTGTATAGCTTCTAGTAGAATGTCTAGGCTAATTGCACTAAAACTGTGTTGCTGCTGCATTGTCCTATTGATAATAAGTAATGTCTAGAGTCCCAGAGTCTCACGGTCTGTTATTGCATTGTCTTGGGTGTGGTCATAAACTTGAATCATCATGAATGTGTTGTAGAATTGAGTAGAATGTCTCTGCTACTTATTGATCATGATTTATAAGGTATTTTGTCATACAATACCATATCTCATACTGTCTATGTTTTCAATCCTAGTGTTATCTGATTAGAAATTGTCTAAGTTGCTTGCATCATTGGTTCTGATTGAAACTAGTGTGCATAGCTTTAATATTAATCATGGATTGAACCTGTTGCATTCATATAGCTAATGATTTAAGATTGTGCATTCATGTAGTAATGCATTTAAAAATGAGCCTAAATTGCAAATGTACTGATGTAAGCTTGCATTGCATTTAGAGAACTTAATAATCATAATAACCTAGAATGTCAATGTAGTGTCTAGAACTTGCATTGTCATTGTTAGAGATTGAAATCTACTTGTCTTGACTCAGTCCAGTTCTGAGTGTTGCTATGCCATAGTTAAATCCATCAGTGATGTCTTATAAGCATTAAAGTATGTCTAAGCTACTTGAATCATTGGCTGTGATAAACTAGTGAAGCATAAGCATGAATTGAGTCACGTTATTGCCTTGATTGCATAAGTATCATCTAGTCTTGTGTTCATTTAAATTGTGTTTTTGGATGAATCTGGTTCATTCATATGGTTAGTGTGTAATCTAATGCATTCATCTATTGTTGCATTTAAAAAAAAAAAAAACTGAATTGAACTGAAAGGGATAAGTGTATTGATGAAAGCATACTTGTCTTTGCATTCATCTATTGTCTTTGCTATTCTTGTATTGATTGTCTAGCTTGTTTCAAGTATCATGTATATTGTGGCATTGGTGATCAAACAGGATGGATGATCTTGGTTTGATCCCAATGGGATGATCTGATCTTGCATTGAGTTGTGGTGGTGTTAGGTACACAAGGAAGGTGATACATGTAACTCGCCAACAACCAAGAATGTAAAGACAAGATCTTGTGCCATTGCATATCAACACTAGGACATGTTAGTCCATAATCTACAGGAAGTGTAGTGTGATTGAGTATGCAATGAGAGATGGCCATTGCATAATACCATTGGACATATCTAGTCCTTAGTCTACAGGAAGTGTAGCATGGGTCATTATGCAATGAGAGGTGTGTCTTGTGAGACTCTCCATGGTGATTCAAACACCCTAGTTCCTGGTTAAGGAAGAGAGTAAACTCACAAGAAGAAAGCTATCATGAAAGATGATAGTTATTAGACCATGGAGATGCATAGGATCATCACAAGCTTAGCTCCTTATAGTCTCGGTTCTAAGCTTGAGGGGGAGTCTTAATGCATATGATCCATGGTCAGTAACAAGTCTTTGCAAAGGCTTCTACAAAGGATCATCAACCGGACCAAGTCAGTGGCGTGTCTAGGTAAGAGGCTGTTCAGAGCAGTCTTGGCGAGTGAGGAAGAAGGCTCTCCATCAATGCGGCTTCAATGAGAGGTGATTGAGGAGAAGCTGATGAATCCATTCTGCCTTTCCAAGAAGTTGATGATGCCATGAAGATGGTGCATTGGCCGAGTTAGGAAACTCACAAAAACACAAGGGAAGTTCCCTTAGACTTTTTAAACTCTTTCTTCAATCTTTCTTCATCTTCATTCATTATCATTCTTGTGCTTGAAAAGATACTTAAGATGATCATGATTGAATTATGGGATTGTGTGCATCAAGTGTGATGCAGGATATTCATTTTCTTGTTCTTGATAGGTACTGATGCACCTTTGGGATAATGTATCAGGTACCATTGCTTGAGCCTCACTAAAGATGTTCCTGGTCATTTCCTAGCTTCTCTAAGGTGGCTGTGAAGCCTGTTGAGAGGGGGATCCAAACCAGTCTATGAAGAGGGCAAGCATAGTTTGAAGTCTTGCTTAGCCTCACTGATGTTTAAAGATGATCCGGTCGCATCCTTGCATTTCTAAGAAGTTATGAAAGCTTGTTGAGAGGGGGAGTCCCAAACCGGTTCCATGAAGAGGTGAAGCTCAGGTGTGAAGTGTGCGCAAACCTGTGAAGTATTGCTGCACCTATTAGGCCGTGATCCAGAGTTTCTTCTGTGTCCAACCACATTGGTTCTAAGGCACAAGAGCTCACTGGCCAATCCCTAGGCTTTGGAGAGCTCTACTCTTTTTCCCTTGCAAGGTTTTGTCCCAATGGGTTTTCCTTGTAAGGTTTTTTGAGGGAGGGACTCTTCAGAGTTCCAAGCTTGGCTTAGGATCTCCTAAAGTCAAGCTTGAGGGGGAGTGTTGAACTGAAGAGAAGATGGAGCTTGTACAATAATAGGGCAAGCTCTAGAAGATGTCAAGAAGAGTTCAATCAAGCTTCAGAGATGTTCTGAAGTAGTTATCTTGTGAAGTTAAGTCAAGGAAAGACTTAGACTGATCATGTGAAGGCTTTGGAGAAGTTAGAGAGAAGATGGAAGTATGGTGCAAGATAGGGCCAGTACGGCCGTGATAGGGCAGTACGGCCATGGTACGGCCTAGGGAGATCCAAGAAGGTATATGGTCGACCATAGAAGATGTTTGGATGAAGGTGCAGATATAGGGCGAGTGTACGGACCTCAAGGCCGTACATCGACCGTACATCCCATCCGGTTCGACCAAATTCCCCGGATCAGCTTAGTTTGGTGATGTGCAATGTGTGGGCGTGGATTATCCTTCCTTATGTGACCATTGGGGAGTCTTAGGCAAAGGAAGATTCAAATGGATAAGGTGAGCTGTTGGTATGAGCTGGAAAGGTAAAGGTGCTTTACCTTTACAGCCTTGACTCATCTGATCCATCCAATTCAAATGAAGCAATCTGAGCCCTCCATTCAGTCCAACCACGACCAGCTAGCACCAGAACATCAAAGACCAGCTTCCTCTCATCCTAACCATCAATTTATCTTTAATCTACAGCCCTAGGATCTAGGTTTATGATCTGAGTTGTGTAAAGGCATATATAAGCCTCTTATGATCATTTTGTAATCTTTAAGTGAGTTAGGGGGGAAACCCTTCTCCTTCATGTTCTATGAAAGTCTAATCTTGATACTAAGTCTCTAATCTATTCTCTAAGTCTCTCAGTCTCTTTAATCTTGTTACCTAGTCTCTCTCATACTCTAAATCTCTCCCCATACTCCTAAGTCTCAAATCTGTTCACATAAACTCTCCTAAACACTTTCTCACAGCACCTTGAGTGAATCCTTATAAAATCTCAATTAATAGGATACCGACCAGAGTGTTGCAAGATCAGTCTCCATTTGAAGTTCTTAACAAGATCAAGCCATCCCTAAACCACTTGAGAGTGTTTGGTTGTAAGCTATGTGATGGTACCCGGGAGAGATGAGAAACAAGCTGATCAAAGAGTAAAGAACTATGTTCATTGGATACTCACATCTCAGAAGGGATATAAGTGCATTGATCCAAAGACAAAAGAGTACATGTATCTAGAGAAGTAAAATTCATGGAGAGTAAGGGATACTATGAAGAGCGGAGCTGGGAGGATTGAAAGATCTATCTCGGGATTCTGATAAGGCTGCGAGCCTTAGGATCATATTGGAAGGTCTTGGGATCAATCTACCCAGGATCAAGGAGGACGGAACACATCTAGTTCTCCTGAGCTGAAGGACATCCCACTCTAATCATGAGAGGGGAAATGAAACTGAAGAAGCAAGCCATCCAGAAGAAGGCTTGAGAGACCCTGATCAGTGTGTGATGACAAGATGAGGGTTGAGCAATGGGTGAACCAGAACCTGAAGAAAGTTTACAAGAAGAGGAAGACAATGTGCAACGGCAAGAAGAACAGCAAGAAGAACCAGTCTCAGTCTCATCAAGGGATAATGTCCCGGCTGTGAAGCACCACTAAGGAGAAGCACACGGTTGAAGAAGGATGCTTCCAACTGGGTAAACACGAGAGTGTACTACAATGCCCAGGCTGTGGAGCATCCCTCCCAAGCAGTGTTTCCTTTGCCCATTTCCCATCTGATCATTGCGCCTTCATGACAAGCTTAGATGAGAGTTTTGTGCCAAGATCATATGAGAGGCTATGATGCATGAGGAATGGAAGGAATCGGTTGGAGATGAAGCAAATGCAATGATTAGAATGACACTTGGTTTGAAAGTGAACTCCCAAAGGGGAAGAGGGCTGCTACAAGTAGATGGATATTCACCATCAAGTACTTGCCAAATGGACAGATTGATAGGAGAAAGACAAGATTGGTGGCTAGAGGATACACTCAAACATATGGAGAGGACTACATAGATAATTTGCTCCTGTTGCTAAGTTACACACCATCAGGATAGTATTGTCCTTGGCTGTGAATCTTGAGTGGGAGTTGTGGCAGATGGATGTGAAGAATGCATTCCTTCAAGGAGAGTTAGAAGATGAAGTCTATATGTATCCTCCACCAGGCTTAGAAGGTCTTGTGAAGCCTGGGAATGTTCTAAGACTAAAGAGGCTATCTATGGTTTGAAACAATCCCCTAGAGCCTGGTACAAACAAACTCAGCACCACTCTGAATGGGCGTGGCTTCAGGAAGTCTGAGTTGGACCACACTCTCTTCACTCTTACTACTCCATCAGGTATCATCTGTCTACTTGTGTATGTTGATGATATCATCATACAGGTAGTGATAAGATTGGGATAAGAGAAACAAAAGAGTTCTCAAATCTGTTTTTGAAATCAAAGACTTGGGAGAAATGAAATACTTCCTTGGGATTGAGATATGTAGATCCAAGGAAGGCCTATTCATGTCTCAAAGAAAGTATGCACTTGATCTTTTGAAAGATGCAGGTGTGCTAGGAGGGAAGATAGCCAAAATGCCCATGGAGGATGGGTATAAGGTTCCACGTGAGGGGGAGCTTGAGGACAGCAAGCTGTTTCATGATCCCAAGCTTTATAGGAAGCTAGTGGGTAAGCTCATATACTTAACAATCACACGTCCTGATATCTGTTTTGCTGTGAATCAGGTAAGCCAACACATGCAAGTACCAAAGGAACATCATTGGCACATGGTGGAGAGGCTTTGATGTATCTGAATGGATCAGCCGGTCTAGGAGTCTGGTTAGGATGCAACAAGAGTACTGAAGTCGTTGGGTACTGTGATGCTGATTGGGCTGGTGATCGAGCTGATAGGAGATCAACCACAGGCTATTGCACCTTCATTGGAGGAAATCTAGTGACATGAAGAGCAGAAGCAGAAGGTGGTATCGTGCTCAAGTGCTGAGGCTGAGTATAGGGCAATGCTGAAGCTCACCAACGAGTTGGTATGGATCAAGGGGATCTTGAAGCATTTGGGAATTGAGCAAGCTACACCTATGACTATGCATTGTGATAACCAAGCCGCCATCCACATAGCCTCCAACTCGGTGTTTAATGAAAGAACCAAGCACATTGAGTGGATTGTCATAAGGTGAGGCAGATGATAGTCTTGGGAGTGATCTTGCCATGCTATACCAGAAGTGAAGATCAGTTAGCTGATGTCTTCACCAAAGCTGCAAGGCAAAGACCATGGAGTCCATCCACATCAGGCTAGGGCTCATTGATCTCACAACAGTGGCTGAGTTCCCTTAACCATGGGCTCTTTACTCTTTTTCCCTCATCAAGGTTTGTCCCCAATGGGTTTTCATTGGTGAGGTTTTTAATGAGGAAGATCTCATGGTTTCCAAGCTTGATCAATCACCAAGATCAAGCTTGAGGGGGGTGGTGAAATGAGCTGAGTATAATGTGTGAGAAGCCAAGGAGTTGAGAGACTGAAAGGGAAAGAAGGTAGAGTCTTTGGGAGAGTTTGTGATCAGCCATAGCCGTACAATCCACTGAAGGTACTGGCCGTACAACCGTACATATCAAGGCGATCACAAACATTACCAAAAGGTGAAAGTTAAAATGAGGAGTTACAGTGGTAAACGGTCTGAGCCTCTCTGATAAGATCAGACCGTTGGAAGAAGATAAGGGTCACCATGACAGCCTGTCCCATGCTGGAAAGGTAAAGCCAAAGCAAAGATGCTTTACACATGTGAGATCAGCCATTGGATCGATTTTAAACTTGGTCTTGCTCCTGTATTGACTTCACATGCTTAGCCTTATCCTTAGAGTCTTGAAAACCCTTGTATCATGTCCTATATATTGTAAACTCTCTCATTAATAAAGATTACACAGTTTGAGTCATTCTCTCTCTCTTGTTCTTGAGTGTTCATCATGATTCTTCACTAATCTTTTCATAATCCAATCTCATTCTCTTATTCTCTAAATCACTCTAACTCTTTCTATAAATCTTATACATTGCCTTTGAACTCTTAGCTTCTAGATTGTTTCTTATCTCTCCAGGCACCATCACAAACACAAACATCCAAAGATCTTCATATGCTCGAGTGAGGCTTGTACTGATTCAATACCTCAATGGTGATTGTCCCTTGAAGGATAGAGTTGGTGTCCGTTGATGAGATAACAAGCCGTAGCAACTGCTAAACACTTTTGTGTATTAGTGTTGTTTAGAACAATCAGATGTTTTGTGTAAGATTAAAGAGATTAAGAGAATAAGTAAGAGAGAATAGAGGGAATACTCAAAACCTCCATTAATATTAAATATGAGGTTTACATGTTTGAACTGAAGAGAAGATGAGCTTGTACTTAATAGGGCAAGCTCTAGAAGATGTCCAGAGAGTTCACAACAAGCTCAGAGTGTTTGAATAGTTATCTTGAGAATTTAAGTCTATAAAGACTTAGACTGCTCCATGAGAAGGCTTTGGAGAAGTTTGGGAGAAATGGCAAGAGTGCAAATTAGGGCGACTGCATAGACCTGTACGGACGGTACGTTCTTTACGGCATGGGCGTACCTAAGAAGGTGTCTGCAGACCCCCCCAGGATCCACCACCTTCTTAGTCGCCCATGGCCGTACAAGAACGTACGTCCGTACAGGTCATGCAGTCGCCCTAACTTTGCACTCTTGCCCATCTTCTCCCAAACTTCTCCAAGCCTTCTCATATCAGTCTAGTCTTTCCTAGACTTAACTTCTCAAGATAACTACTTCAGAACACTTCTAAGCTTATTGAACTCGTCTGGACATCTTCTAGAGCTTGCCTATTAATGTACAAGCGCTATCTTCTCTTCAGTTCAACATTGTAAACCTCATCTTTAATAATTAATGGAGTTTTGAGTATTCTCTCTATTCTCTCTTCTACTTATTCTCTTAATCCTTTAATCTTACACAAACTCTGATTGTTTCTTAAAACACACTCTAACACAAAAGGGTTTAGCAGTTGCAACGGCTTGTTATCTCATCACAGGACAACCAACTCTGTCCTTCAAGGACACTCACCATTTGGTATTGAATCAGTACAATCCTTCACTCGAGCATATGTATCTTTGGATGTTTTGTGTTTTTGATGTTGCCTGAAGAGAAGAAACATCTAGAAGCTACGAGTTCAAGGCAATGTATAAGATTTATAGAAAGAGTTAGAGTGATTTAGAGATAAGAGACTGAGATTGGATTATGAAAAAATTAGTGAAGAATCATGATTGAACCACCAGAACAGAGAGAGAGAATACTCAAACTGTGTAATCTTTTATTAATGAGAGAGTTTACAATATATAGGACATGATACAAAGGTTTTCAAGACTCTAAGGATAAGGCTAACATGTGAAGTCAATACAGGAGCAAGACCAGGTTTTTAAATCGATCCAATGGCTGATCTCACATGTGTAAAGCATCTTGCTTTTTGCTTTACCTTTCCAGCATGGGACAGGCTGTCATGGTGACCTTATCTTCTCCAACGTCTGATTCTTATCCAAGACTGAGGCTCAGACGCGTCTATACCACTGTAACTCCTCATTTAACTTTCACCTTTGGTAATGTTTGTGATCGCCCTTGATATGTAGGCCTGTACGGCCATTACCTTCAGTACGGAGTGTACGGCTAGGCTGATCACAAACTCTCCCAAAGATCATACCTTCTTTCCCCTTCAGTCTCTCAACTCCTTGTGCCTTCTCACACATTATACTCAGCTCATTTCAACACTCCCCCTCAAGCTTGATCTTGGTGATTGATCAAGCTTGGAAACCATGAGATCTTCCTCATTAAAAACCTCACCAATGAAAACCCATTGGGACAAAACCTTGATGAGGGAAAAAGTAAGAGCCCATGGTTAAGGGAACTCAGCCACTTGTTGTGAGATCAATGAGCCTAGCCTGATGTGGATGGACTCCATGGTCTTTTGCCTTGCAGCTTTGGTGAAGACATCAGCTAACTGATCTTCACTTCTGGTATAGCATGGCAAGATCACTCCCAAGACATCATCTGCCTCACCTTATGACAATCCACTTCAATGTGCTTGTTCTTTCATTAAACACCGAGTTGGAGGCTATGGGATGGCGGCTTGGTTTATCACAATGCATAGTCATAGGTGTACTTGCTCAATTCCCAAATCTTCAAGATCCCCTTGATCCATACCAACTCGTTGGTGAGCTTCAGCATTGCCCTATACTCAGCCTCAGCACTTGAGCACGATACCACCTTCTGCTTCTTGTCTCTTCCATGTCACTAGATTTCCTCCAATGAAGGTGCAATAGCCTGTGGTTGATCTCCTATCAGCTCGATCACCAGCCCAATCAGCATCACAGTACCCAACGACTTCAGTACTCTTGTTGCATCCTAACCAGACTCCTAGACCCGGCTGATCCATTCAGATATCACAGACCTCAGGCCTCTCCACCATGTGCCATGATGTTCCTTTGGTACTTGCATGTGTTGGCTTACCTGATTCACAGCAAACAGATATCAGGACGTGTGATTGTTAAGTATATGAGCTTACCCCCTAGCTTCCTATAAAGCTTGGGATCATGAAACAGCTTGCTGTCCTCAAGCTCCCCCTCACGTGGAACCTTATACCCATCCTCCATGGGCATTTTGGCTATCTTCCCTCCTAGCACACCTGCATCTTTCAAAAGATCAAGTGCATACTTTCTTTGAGACATGAATAGGCCTTCCTTGGATCTACATATCTCAATCCCAAGGAAGTATTTCATTTCTCCCCAAGTCTTTGATTTCAAAAACAGATTTGAGAAACTCTTTTGTTTCTCTTATCCCAATCTTATCACTACCTTTTATGATGATATCATCAACATACACAAGTAGACAGATGATACCTGATGGAGTAGTAAGAGTGAAGAGAGTGTGGTCCACTCAGACTTCCTGAAGCCACGCCCATTCAGAGTGGTGCTGAGTTTTGTTGTACCAGCTCTAGGGGATTGTTTCAAACCATAGATAGCCTTCTTTAGTCTTAGAACATTCCAGGCTTCACAAGACCTTCTAAGCCTGGTGGAGGATACATATAGACTTCATCTTCTAACTCTCCTTGAGGAATGCATTCTTCACATCCATCTGCCACAACTCCCACTCAAGATTCACAGCCAAGGACAATACTATCCTGATGGTGTGTAACTTAGCAACAGGAGCAAATGTTATCTATGTAGTCCTCTCCATATGTTTGAGTGTATCCTCTAGCCACCAATCTTGTCTTTCTCCTATCAATCTGTCCATTTGGCAAGTACTTGATGGTGAATATCCATCTACTTGTAGCAGCCCTCTTCCCCTTTGGGAGTTCACTTTCAAACCAAGTGTCATTCTTAATCATTGCATTTGCTTCATCTCCAACCGATTCCTTCCATTCCTCATGCATCATAGCCTCTTCATATGATCTTGGCACAAAACTCTCATCTAAGCTTGTCATGAAGGCGCAATGATCAGATGGGAAATGGGCAAAGAACACACTGCTTGGGAGGGATGCTCCACAGCCTGGCATTGTAGTACACTCTCGTGTTTACCCGTTGGAAGCATCCTTCTTCAACCGTGTGCTTCTCCTTAGTGGTGCTTCAGCCGGGACATTATCCCTTGATGAGACTGAGACTGGTTCTTCTTGCTGTTCTTCTTGCCGTTGCACATTGTCTTCCTCTTCTTGTAAACTTTCTTCAGGTTCTGGTTCACCCATTGCCTCAACCCCTTCATCTTGCATCATCACACACTGATCAGGGTCTCTCAAGCCTTCTTCTGGATGGCTTGCTTCTTCAGTTTCATTCCCCCTCTCATGATTAGAGTGGGATGTTCCTTCAGCTTCAGAGAACTAGATGTGTTTCCGTCCTCCTTGATCCTGGGTTAGATTGATCCCAAGACCTTCCAATATGATCCTAAGGCTCGCAGCCTTATCAGAATCCCGAGATAGATCTTTCAATCCTCCCAGCTCCGCTCTTCATAGTATCCCTTACTCTCCATGAATTTTACTTCTCTAGATACATGTACTCTTCTTGTCTTTGGATCAATGCACTTATATCCCTTCTGAGATGATGAGTATCCAATGAACATAGTTCTTATACTCTTGGCTCAAGCTTGTTTCTCATCTCTCCCGGTACCATCACATAGCTTACACAACCAAACACTCTCAAGTGGTTTAGGGATGGCTTGATCTTGTTAAGAACTTCAAATGGAGACTGATCTTGCAACACTCTGGTCGGTATCCTATTAATTGAGATTTTATAAGGATTCACTCAAGGTGTCTGTGAGAAAGTGTTTAGGAGAGTTTATGTGAACAGATTTGAGACTTAGGAGTATGGGGAGAGATTTAGAGTATGAGAGAGACTAGGTAACAAGATTAAAGAGACTGAGAGACTTAGAGAATAGATTAGAGACTTAGTATCAAGATTAGACTTTCATAGAACATGAAGGAGAAGGGTTTCCCCCCTAACTCACTTAAAGATTACAAAATGATCATAAGAGGCTTATATATGCCTTTACACAACTCAGATCATAAACCTAGATCCTAGGGCTGTAGATTAAAGATAAATTGATGGTTAGGATGAGAGGAAGCTGGTCTTTGATGTTCTGGTGCTAGCTGGTCGTGGTTGGACTGAATGGAGGCTCAGATTGCTTCATTTGAATTGGATGGATCAGATGAGTCAAGGCTGTAAAGGTAAAGCACCTTTACCTTCCAGCTCATCCAACACAGCTCACCTTATCCATTTGAATCTTCCTTTGCCTCCAAGACTCCCCAATGGTCACATAAGGAAGGATAATCCACGCCCACACATTGCACATCACCAAACTAAGCTGATCCGGGAATTTGGTCGAACCGGATGGGATGTACGGTCGATGTACGGCCTTGAGGTCCGTACACTCGCCCTATATCTGCACCTTCATCCAAACATCTTCTATGGTCGACCCATATACCTTCTTGGATCTCCCTAGGCCGTACCATGGCCGTACTTGCCCTATCACGGCCGTACTGGCCCTATCTTTGCACCATACTTCCATCTTCTCTCTAACTTCTCCAAAGCCTTCACATGATCAGTCTAAGTCTTTCCTTGACTTAACTTCACAAGATAACTACTTCAGAACATCTCTGAAGCTTGATTGAACTCTTCTTGACATCTTCTAGAGCTTGCCCTATTATTGTACAAGCTCCATCTTCTCTTCAGTTCAACACTCCCCCTCAAGCTTGACTTTAGGAGATCCTAAGCCAAGCTTGGAACTCTGAAGAGTCTCCCTCATTAAAAACCTTACAAGGAAAACCCATTGGGACAAAACCTTGCAAGGAAAAAGAGTAGAGCTCTCCAAAGCCTAGGGATTGGCCAGTGAGCTCTTGTGCCTTAGAACCAATGTGGTTGGACACAAGAAACTCTGGATCACGGCCTAATAGGTGCAGCAATACTTCACAGGTTTGCGCACACTTCACCCTGAGCTTCACCTCTTCATGGAACCGGTTTGGGACTCCCCCTCTCAACAAGCTTCATAACCTTCTTAGAAATGCAAGGATGCGACCGGATCATCTTTAAACATCAGTGAGGCTAAGCAAGACTTCAAACTATGCTTGCCCTCTTCATAGAACTGGTTTGGATCTCCCCCTCTCAACAGGCTTCACAGCCACCTTAGAGAAGCTAGGAAATGACCAGGAACATCTTTAGTGAGGCTCAAGCAATGGTACCTGATACATTATCCCAAAGGTGCATCAGTACCTATCAAGAACAAGAAAATGAATATCCTGCATCACACTTGATGCACACAATCCCATAATTCAATCATGATCATCTTAAGTATCTTTTCAAGCACAAGTAATGAATAAGATGAATGACACAGATTGAAGAAAGAGTTTAAAAAGTCTAAGGGAACTTCCCTTGTGTTTTTTGTGAGTTTCCTAACTCGGCCAATGCACCATCTTCATGGCATCATCAACTTCTTGGAAAGGCAGAATGGATTCATCAGCTTCTCCTCAATCACCTCTCATTGAAGCCGCATTGATGGAGAGCCTTCTTCCTCACTCGCCAAGACTGCTCTGAACAGCCTCTTACCTAGACACGCCACTGACTTGGTCCGGTTGATGATCCTTTGTAGAAGCCTTTGCAAAGACTTGTTACTGACCATCGATCATATGCATTAAGACTCCCCCTCAAGCTTAGAACCGAGACTATAAGGAGCTAAGCTTGTGATGATCCTATGCATCTCCATGGTCTAATAACTATCATCTTTCATGATAGCTTTCTTCTTGTGAGTTTACTCTCTTCCTTAACCAGGAACTAGGGTGTTTGAATCACCATGGAGAGTCTCACAAGACACACCTCTCATTGCATAATGACCCATGCTACACTTCCTGTAGACTAAGGACTAGATATGTCCAATGGTATTATGCAATGGCCATCTCTCATTGCATACTCAATCACACTACACTTCCTGTAGATTATGGACTAACATGTCCTAGTGTTGATATGCAATGGCACAAGATCTTTGTCTTTACATTCTTGGTTGTTGGCGAGTTACATGTATCACCTTCCTTGTGTACCTAACACCACCACAACTCAATGCAAGATCAGATCATCCCATTGGGATCAAACCAAGATCATCCATCCTGTTTGATCGCCAATGCCACAATACTACATGATACTTGAAACAAGCTAGACAATCAATACAAGAATATGCAAAGACAATAGATGAATGCAAAGACAATGTATGCTTTCATCAATACACTTATCCCTTTCAGTTCAATTCAGTTTTTTTTTTTTTTTTAAATGCAACAAAGATGAATGCATTAGATTACACACTAACCATATGAATGAACCAATTCATCCAAATGAACACAATTTATGAACACAAGACTAGATGATACTTATGCAATCAAGGCAATAAGCGTGACTCAATTCATGCTTATGCTTACTAGTTTTATCACAGCCATGATTCAAGTAGCTTAGACATACTTCTAAATGCTTATAAGACATCACTGATGGATTTAACTATGGCATAGCAACACTCAGAACTGGACTGAGTCAAGACAAGTAGATTTCAATCTCTAACAATGACAATGCAAGTTCTAGACACTATATTGACATTCTAGGTTATTATGATTATTAAGTTCTCTAAATGCAATGCAAGCTTTCATCAGTACATTTGCAATTTAGGCTCATTTTTAAATGCATTACTACATGAATGCACAATCTTAAATCATTAGCTATATGAATGCAACAGGTTCAATCCATGATTAATATTAAAGCTATGCACACTAGTTTCAATCAGAACCAATGATGCAAGCAACTTAGACATTTCTAATCAGATAACACTAGGATTGAACTTAGACAGTATGAGATATGCTTATGTATGCAAAATACTTATCAATCATGATGCAAGTAGCAGAGACATTCTACTCAATTCTACAACACATTCATGATGATTCAAGTTTATGACCACACCCAAGATAATGCAATAAAGACCGTGAGACCTGGGACTCTAGACATTACTTATTATCAATAGGACAATGCGCAGCAACACAGTTTTAGTGCAATTAGCCTAGACATTCTACTAGAAGCTATACACTCTTAATGGAATTGGGGAAAGCACATAGTATAATCAGGAGAATAAACCTATCAAGACATATTAAGATAGATGAGATTAGGTTTACTCCCTTGGTTAAGATGATGAGGAGTGGTTCTCAGCGTTACCACTTGAATCCTTACTTCTTCTTCTTCTTCTCTATTGCAATCACCCTTCTGAATTCACCACCATGATGGAATGCTTGTGGATGCTTCAGCTACTTCTTCAATCACCTCACAATAGAAGCCGCCTTGATAGAGTAGCCTTCTTCTTCACACAGCCAAGAGTGCTCTGTCTTAGTTTGAGCACCCTCTTGAATAGGCACGCCACTGCCTAGACCCGGTTGGCTTCTTCTTCTGGTACTTGCAATGTTTAAGAAGAAACACCAGTAAGTTTTACAACCATCTGTGCTTCTCCCTTCTTGTAACACCTCTCCATTGTACACACAATGGGCATCATTCTTTCTCTTTCAACTTGGATTTGATGATGAACTAGGAACGCCTTTTGTGAACCTGAAACATCACTCAACTCTAGCAAAGATAAGACACAATTGCATTGGGATCAATCCTTGACTTCATCAAGTTTGATCACCAATGTCTCAAGCTTTATAGCATTAGATAGAATCAAGACAATGTCAAGTTCTTATCTATGCAAGCAACAATTCTCTAAATACTAAGCAAGACCTTATCAGATTCAAGTCAAAGTATTTAGGCAATTTTAACCATTCCTTAATATGCAACTTAGACTTTAATCTAAATGCAACAATAAATAGGGGCAGTATGCATTAATCTTACTCAGTTTCTAACTCATGAAGGCAAGTATGATTAGATAATATAATCTATCATCTTAACAAGACATGTTTATTTAGAACTGACATTAAGCATTTAACCATTTTCAATAGTACTGATGTCAAATCTTGATTAACAACTTATCAAGTTTGATTCCTACTATCACAAGCAATGCAACAGATAGACACAAGACATTACCAAGTTCTATTCTTTGCAAGCTAACTCTCTAAGTACAAGCAAGATCCTAACAGATTCAAGACAAGTTACTTAGGCACTCTTAAGAGCTTCTTTACTCAGCACTTAGACATGAATCTAATGCTTCAATGTCAGACAGCCATTTGCAGTATGCACTAACCTTAACTAGTTTCAATTCATGAATGCAACAATATAATCCATCACACATTCATTTATAACTTAGGCTAAGCATTACTATCATCACTAACATCAGACAATGCATTACTTTCAATCTGTTTTCAGTTCATGAGCTTCAAACAATACCATTTCACATTTAGCAAACTCATACTTAACAGGAGCAAGCATTTTACTCTTTAAACACTAAACAAGCCTTTAAAGCATCCTGGGATATACACAGCATATCAATCACCACACCACCTCAACATTTCTATACTCAAGCTTTTTAATAAAGAGGAAAGAGATCCAGCTTACAGCCAAGGAACTTTTACTAGTTCCTTGAATCTCCATGGTTCATGGCCAGATGTTGAGCTCTTGGTGTCGTATAACACCCCTTCTTCTTTCATGAACCATCCTCTTGAACCCACCATGGCTGAGACACCTCCTTTCCTCCCTGTCAAGTCGCCACAACCAGTCCCAGTAGAAAGCTGTCACCTTTCTTCTTGAACCACCACTAAGACTCAAGGATCTAGCTCTTGAAGAGTGTTGTCAAACCACTTCAAGGCTTTGTTCTTCAGGGTCTCCTTTCTTCAGGTCGAGCTTGATAGGTCAGGATAGAGTACATACAGCTTCTCAAGCACCTCGGATGTGTTTATCTTCCTCCTGAAGATGAACAAACGTTGGCTGGACTAAAGAGCTTCTTCTTTGCTTCAAAACAGCCATGGAACTGGGCTTGAGCTTTGCGGAAGTTAGATACCAGGTTCTGATGAACCTGGCTCTGATACCATGAGATTTTATAAGGATTCACTCAAGGTGTCTGTGAGAAAGTGTTTAGGAGAGTTTATGTGAACAGATTTGAGACTTAGGAGTATGGGGAGAGATTTAGAGTATGAGAGAGACTAGGTAACAAGATTAAAGAGACTGAGAGACTTAGAGAATAGATTAGAGACTTAGTATCAAGATTAGACTTTCATAGAACATGAAGGAGAAGGGTTTCCCCCTAACTCACTTAAAGATTACAAAATGATCATAGAGGCTTATATATGCCTTTACACAACTCAGATCATAAACCTAGATCCTAGGGCTGTAGATTAAAGATAAATTGATGGTTAGGATGAGAGGAAGCTGGTCTTTGATGTTCTGGTGCTAGCTGGTCGTGGTTGGACTGAATGGAGGGCTCAGATTGCTTCATTTGAATTGGATGGATCAGATGAGTCAAGGCTGTAAAGGTAAAGCACCTTTACCTTTCCAGCTCATACAACAGCTCACCTTATCCATTTGAATCTTCCTTTGCCTCCAAGACTCCCAATGGTCACATAAGGAAGGATAATCCACGCCCACACATTGCACATCACCAAACTAAGCTGATCCGGGTATTTGGTCGAACCGATGGGATGTACGGTCGATGTACGGCCTTGAGGTCCGTACACTCGCCCTATATCTGCACCTTCATCCAAACACTTCTATGTCGACCCTATACCTTCTTGGATCTCCCTAGGCCGTACCATGGCCGTACTTGCCCTATCATGGCGTACTGGCCCTATCTTTGCACCATACTTCCATCTTCTCTCTAACTTCTCCAAAGCCTTCACATGATCAGTCTAAGTCTTTCTTGACTTACTTCACAAGATAACTACTTCAGAACATCTCTGAAGCTTGATTGAACTCTTCTTGACATCTTCTAGAGCTTGCCCTATTATTGTACAAGCTCCATCTTCTCTTCAGTTCAACATTAATCAATAGCACGCAGACATGTGCATCACTCCAATACCTCTTAGGAACATTGCTTTGAAACATCATGGACCGAGCAACTTCCATAAGAGTCGGTTTTTCCTTTCTGCCCACCATTCTCTGAGGAGTATGGGACAACTAGTTGGTGAAGAATCCCATGCTGACTAAGTGTTGCTTGAATAATCTGCTGTATACTCACCACCATTATCAGATCTGAAAATCTTAAGCTTTGCATTATATGGTTAGTCACATAGCATTGAAAGTTCTTAATGTTGAGAAGAGGTGATACATTGATAGAGGAAGAGTATGGGGAAGATAGTAACTTTGGAGTTTTACCACAGTAACCGGTTTGACTGTGGTAACTAAGTTAAAAGCTTAGGAAGTTACTTTGCATCCCTTTGGAGAGTGGATCACGCCCAAGAGGAAGTCTGGATAAGGAAGGAGTAGTTTGGATAAGGTCTGGTCATAGCTGGAAAGGTAAAGCACCTTTACAGCCTGTCCAAGCATGTGAAGCATCTTTACAGCCTATCCCTTGACTTCACATGCTTATGATTTCGAAATCCTCTTTGTATTATCCTTATCTCTTCATATATAACTTGTATCTGAGACATTAAATTAATTAATGGAGTTTTGAGTATTCTCTCTATTCTCTCTCTACTTATTCTCTTAATCTCTTTAATCTTACACAAAACAATCTGATTGTTCTTAAACACACTCTAATACACAAAAGTGTATATGGTATCAGAGCCAGGTTACTAAAAGGGTGGAAGTGTGTTATTCATGTTCTTAAAAATCTGGTTTTGTGTTCTTGAGCTGTTCTTGATGTTCTTGAGTGTTCTTGGTGGTTTTGAGCTCTGTTCTTCATTTGCTGGGTTTTATTGAGGACATCTGATGGAGTCAAACGTGAGCAGAGAGATGAAGACAAGATCAAGTTATCAAGTGAAGAAAGGGAGAGAAAAAAGTGGATCTGGTCAGATTGGGTAGAGACAGCTTTGGAAAGCTGTGGGATTTGGAGTAATCATGTAAAGGAAGAGCCTTTAAAGGTGAGAGCTGCTGAGAAAGATCAGACAGCAAGTTTGAAGGAGATTCAAGTAAAGGTAGAACCTTTAAAGGAGGTAGCTGCTGAAGAAGGTCAGACAGCAAGGTTGGAGGTCATGAAGCCAAGGGCGTGATCTATAGTCTAAGACAAAGGAAGGACGAGTTGTATCAGCTTGTGGGGAGGCTGAGAGAAGTAGAATCAGAGTTGGGTATGGTGAAAACTCATACAGGAAGGAGGAAGCAAGATGTGATCTTTAGCTTTCTTATGGGAGAGATATGTGAGTTGGTTGAACACATTTGTGATGTGTGGGAGATAAACAAGAAGCCAGGTAGATGGAAGAGAGGTACAAGCTGCAAGAAGGGAAAGTTGAGAAACTTTCTAAGATGTGGGTCATGATGAGCAGATTATGGAGGAGGGTATCAAGGAGAGTATGCAAGTAGGAGAGTGTTTCTACTCAGCTTACATGGGAGAATCTGTAGAGAGCAGTGGGTTATGAGGAAGCTAGAGACCAAAGGAGCAGATGAGCGAGTCACAAAGGAGGAATGGGATGAGTTTGTCAAGTATGTGTATGCTTTGGCTACGACCCGGAGACAAGGTGCTCCTGCCAAAGCATCCACATCCAACAAACCCATCATTGTTGATTCTGGAGCAAGTCATCACATGATTAGTGATAGAAGCTTAATGAGTGATGTAAAGAAAGCCACTGGGGGTGTGATGATAGCTAATGGTGATAGGATTCCAATAGAAGGAGTTGGAAAGCTCAAGCTATTTGATAAAGACTCAGATGCCTTCTACATGCCACAGTTTGCTTCAAATTTGCTATCTGTGAGGAAAGCCACAATTGATCTTGGCTGTCAAGTAGTATTCAGGCCAGATGATGTTGAGTTCCAAGATTTGAAGACTGGAAGGGTCATTGGGAGAGGAGACAGCAAGAATAATCTATATCAGCTCCAATTGGCTAAGATCTCTAAACCCTTTGATTCTATGTGTTTGAGTAGTACTATGAGAAGATTGATAGTATTACTTGGCATGCTAGATTGGGACATCCTCATGCTCGTGCTATTGAATTGATAATTCCTAATATGTCATTTAGTCACTTGGAGTGTGAAGCATGCATATTAGGGAAGCATTGTAGGACTGTTTTTCCAACATCAGAAACTACTTATGAGCATTGCTTTGATCTAGTTCATTCAGATGTGTGGACTGCTCCTTGTTTGTCTAGAGATAGCCAGAAGTACTTTGTGACATTCATTGACGAGAAGTCTAAGTATACTTGGCTTACATTGCTTCCATCTAAAGATAGGGTGCTAGAAGCATTTATGAACTTCCAAGCATATGTATCTAATCAATACAATGCTACTGTGAAGGTACTGAGATCAGATAATGGAGGTGAATACATCAGCAATGCCTTCAAGAGTCATCTAGCCAAGCATGGGATTGTGCATCAGACTAGCTGCCCTTACACACCACAGCAGAATGGAGGTTGCTAGATCAATGATGTTTCATGCAAATGTCCCAAAACGCTTTTGGAGTGATGCTGTGCAGACTGCTTGCTATCTCATCAACCGGTTTCCAACCAAGATATTGAAGAATCTGTCTCCATTTGAGGTATTGAACAAGAGTAAACCTGTCATTGATCATCTACGTGTCTTTGGGTGTGTGTGCTATGTCATGGTTCCAGGAGAGCAGAGAAACAAGCTGGAGGCAAAGAGTACTAAGGCTATGTTCATTGGTTACTCTATCACTCAGAAGGGGTACAAGTGCTATGATCCTGAAGCAAGGAGAGTGATGGTATCTAGAGAAGTGAAGTTTGTTGAAACAAAAGGTTATTATGAAGAAAAGGAGTGGGAAAATCTGAAGGATTTGTCTCAAGCTCCATCTGATAAGGCAACAATACTGAGAGTGTTGTTAGAGAAGCTTGGGATAGGATTATCCCAGGATCAGGAAACCGGAAGGAGAGAGTCTTCCAATCAGAGTGGTGGAGCTGGAAGAACAACTCCTCTTGATCATGAGAGGGGAATGGAACTGAATCTGGTGAGCAAGAGCAAAACCAAGAGGATTCAGGTCTTCATGATCAAGATACATCACAAGAAGTTGAGAACAATGAGGTTCAGTCTAGTGGAGAAGTGGATGAGGTTCAGTCTAGTGGAGAAGTGGATGAGGTTCAGTCTAGTGTAGAAGAACAACTCAGACCGGCCAGTTCAGAAGGAGCAAGTGGAGCCGGCTAGTGTGCAAACTGAAGATCAGGTTCAAGCTTTGAGGAGGAGCACAAGGATAAAGAGGGATCCTTCCAACTGGGTAAACACGAGAGTGTACTACAATGCCCAGGCTGTGGAGCATCCTTCTCAAGCCGTGTGTTCCTTTGCTGAGTTTCCAGAGGAGCATTATGCCTTTATGATTAGTCTGGATGAGAGTTATGTACCAAGGACTTATGAAGAAGCTATGTTAGACAAGGAATGGAAAGAATCAGTGGGAGCTGAAGCAGGTGCTATGATCAAAAATGATACATGGTATGAGAGTGAGCTGCCTAAGGGAAAGAGGGCTGTATCTAGTAGATGGATCTTCACAATCAAGTATCTAGCAAATGGACAGATTGATAGGAAGAAGACCAGATTGGTTGCAAGAGGATTTACACAGACCTATGGAGAGGATTACATTGATACCTTTGCACCAGTAGCTAAGCTACATACAGTTCGGATTGTGTTGTCCATTGCAACAAACTTGGAGTGGGATTTGTGGCAGATGGATGTGAAGAATGCTTTCTTACAAGGTGAGCTAGAAGATGAGGTATACATGCTTCCTCCTCCTGGTCTTGAGCATCTAGTAAAGCCAGGGAATGTTTTGAGATTGAAGAAGGCAATATATGGGCTGAAACAATCACCTAGAGCTTGGTACAGGAAGCTGAGTACAACACTCAATGGGAGAGGCTTTAGGAAGTCTGAATTAGATCACACTCTCTTCACCTTGACAGGACCTTCAGGGATCATTGTGATTCTAGTGTATGTGGATGATTTGATTATCACAGGGAGTGATAAGGCAGGGATTCAAGCTACTAAGGAGTTTCTCAAATCTGTGTTTGACATCAAGGATTTGGGAGAGATGAAGTATTTTCTGGGCATTGAGATATGCAGATCAAGGAGGGTTTGTTTATGTCTCAAAGGAAGTATACTATGGATATGTTGAAGGAGACTGATGTGCTTGGAGGAAAGATAGCTAAGACACCCCTCGAGGAGGGATATAAGGTTCTGCGTGAGGGGGAGGTTGAAGAGAAGCAGCTGTTTGAGGATCCTAAGCTATACAGGAAGATGGTTGGCAAGCTGATCTACTTGACAATTACTAGGCCAGATATATGCTTCGCTGTGAATCAAGTGAGTCAACATATGCAGGCGCCAAAGGTCCATCATTGGAAGATGGTTGATAGGATACTGAGGTATTTAGTGGGACGGCTGGACAAGGAGTTTGGATGGGCTGCAATGGCAGTACAGAAGTGGTTGGTTATTGTGATGCTGATTGGGCAGGAGATAGAGTGGACAGGAGATCAACTACTGGGTATTGTACATTCATTGGAGGGAACTTGGTAACTTGGAAGAGTAAGAAGCAGAAGGTTATCTCCTGTTCAAGTGCTGAAGCTGAGTATAGAGCCATGTTGAAGCTGACAAACGAGTTGGTGTGGATCAAGGGGATCTTGAAGCATCTAGAGATTGAGCAGACTACTCCTATGACTATGCATTGTGACAATCAAGCAGCTATCCACATTGCCTCCAACTCAGTGTTTCATGAGAGAACAAAGCACATAGAGGTGGATTGTCATAAGGTGAGGCAGATGATTATCTTAGGAGTGATACTGCCATGTTATACAAGAAGTGAAGACCAGCTTGCAGATGTGTTTACTAAGGCAGCGAGATTAAAGACAATGGAGTCCATACTATCAAGGCTTGGACTCATTGATCTTACTCCAAGGAGCTGAGCCCCTTAACCATGGAGTCTCCACTCTTTTTCCCTCATCAAGTTTTATCCCAATGGGTTTTCCTTGGTGAGGTTTTTAATGAGGGAGGTCTTCATGGTTTCCAAGCTTGACTTGTTCTACATGGTCAAGCTTGAGGGGAGTGTTGAGAAGAGGTGATACATTGATAGAGAAGAGTATTGGGGCAGATAGTAACTTTGGAGTTTTACCACAGTAACTTCGGTTTGACTGTGGTAACTAAGTTAAAAGCTTAGGAAGTTACTTTGCATCCCTTTGGAGAGTGGATCACGCCCAAGAGGAAGTCTGGATAAGGAAGGAGTAGTTTGGATAAGGTCTGGTCATAGCTGGAAAGGTAAGCACCTTTACAGCCTGTCCAAGCATGTGAAGCATCTTTACAGCCTATCCCTTGACCTCACATGCTTATGATTTCGAAATCCTCTTTGTATTATCCTTATCTCTTCATATATAACTTGTATCTGAGACATTAAATTAATTAATGGAGTTTTGAGTATTCTCTCTATTCTCTCTCTACTTATTCTCTTAATCTCTTTAATCTTACACAAAACAATCTGATTGTTCTTAAACACACTCTAATACACAAAAGTGTATACTTAATCTTCAACACACTATCTTTTTGTTTTTAATGAGTTTTCCAGGTGTATTTAGATTTTCATCAATGAATGTTACAAAGTACTTATAACTTTTTCTCTAGATAAAACAGGGTGGCGTCCATACATCAGAATGCACAGTCAAAACATTTTCATAAATAGTACTAGACTTTTGGAAAACAGTTCTACAATGTTTACCCAATATACATGCTTCACATTCTTATTTTTAAACTAACACCTGTAACATTAAGTTCAAAGCTCTAAACATGAGGATGCCTATCAGCATGCCACAATGCATTTTTTTAAAGCAAAACAGATTGAAAAAGTAACTAAGGTTAGAAACAGGAGCAATGTCTTCAAGCATATAGAGATCTCTTGGTTCTCCTTTTTCCAATCACTTATGACTCCATATCCTGAACTTCACATCATTAGGACTAAAGATAACATTGCAATGTAAATCAGTAGTGCATTTCTTGACAGATAATAGATTAGATGTAAATTCAGGCATATAAAAGCTTAGACTCCTTATCAAATAGTTTCAGGTCCTATTCCTTTTATTGCTATCCTATCACCATTTGCAATCATAACATGACCAGTAGTTGGTTCTATATCTTTTATAAGACTAGTGTCACTTATCATATGATGAGAGGCACCAGAATCCACATTAAAGGTTTAATCATGTTTTGAACAGCAAATCCACTGGTGATTCAATTCTAGCATAGATGTTCTAGGAATTTTCAGTTCAGTTTCTATGTTTTCAAGACTCCTAGGTGTTGAGAAGAGTTGAGTATACAAGTGTGAAGTACAAAGGGGTTAAGACTGAAGAGAGTATGTTAAGCATTGGTGTGATGGGAGAGGTTCATATTGGCGTGACCGTACAAGGCCGTACAAGGCCGTACGGTCCGTACACATTCAGACAAGTGAAACCTTGACCGCGGTTACAAGGAGTTACCCGTGTAACTTATGGGAAGAGAAGGGGCTTGGATGATGAAATGAGACCGTTGGAGGATAAGAGAGGCGCGTTTACAGGCTGGCACAGCTGGAAAGGCAAGAGCATCTTTGTCCAAGATCGTAGATGCTCCAAGCATGTGGGAACGCTGATTGGCCGAGTTAAAGAGAGCTTATCCTAACCTTGTTGACTTCACATGCTTAGCTCTCCTTTATGATTTCGAAAACCCTACTGATCTCTCACTATATATTGTAACTCTTGTCATTAATAATAAACATACAGTTCTGAGTTTCCCTTTCTCTTATCATACTCTCTCAATCATGATTCTACACTAAACTCTTCATAATCTCTCATAATCTACCCAAGTTCTATCTTAATCATTTCATTCTTAGATTCTTATATGGTATCAGAGCCAGGTTACTCATTTCCTGGTTTCTAAATCTCTAGAGTCTCCATCTTCATTCCTAAACCATCTCTACTCACGGTCACACTCATGGAAGACAAGAACAAGACTTTGACGGTTCCGGTTACGTTGAAAGGAGGTGGGAACTACTTGCTGTGGTCTCGCCTGGTGAAAGCTGCAGTTGGGAGCAAGGGTTTGTGGAGTCACATCTCAGATGGAACTCCAAAGCCAGTTTCTACGGAGGGAGAAGGCGGTCAAGAGCTGATGGTAGCGGACCAAGAGAAGTGGGATCAAGACGACTTGAAGGTGTTGACAGTTCTTCATGGGTCGCTTGAAGCTTCAATCTTGGAGGCCTACAGCTACTGTGAGACGCCAAAAGACCTGTGGGATACTCTTCAAAAGGTCTATGGGAACACATCCAATCTGAGCCGGGTGTTTGAGTTGAAGAGATCAATCAACACACTTGCGCAAGAAGAGGTTGAGTTCACAAAGCATTTGGGAAAGTTCAGAGCCTTATGGTCTGAACTAGAAATGCTGAGACCCCACCACTGATCATGACACTCTTATGGAGAGGAGGGCTCAAGATCAAGTGTTTGGGCTGTTGCTGACATTGAACCCTATCTTTAACGATCTGATCAAACACATACTGAGGTCTCCAAAGCTACCATCACTTGAAGATGTGTGCGCTCAGATACAGAAAGAAGAAGGGTCAGTGAGGCTGTTTTGAGGAAAGGGGGAGCTCACCTTAGCTAACCATGCGGATGGAGCTCAAGCAAACAAAGCGGCATACAAGAGTGAGGAGAGGAAGTTTGGGGGCAACTGTGATCATTGCAAGAAGCTAGGTCACCAAAGGAGCCAGTGCTGGATCCTACATCCTCATCTCAAGCCAGCTAAGTTCATGAAAGATAGAGAGGCAAGGGCGCACCTATCTAATGAAGGAGGAGAAGCTAGCTCATCCGGGGCTGGCTCAGCAATGCGTGAGGGTGAGGGGAGAGCCTTAACTACTCAGCACACACCCTTGAGGAGCACTGAAGGCGAGTTGATCCGGAGATCAGACATAGACGCCCTCATCAAAGCTCTCAAGGAGAATGGTAACTGTATTGGAAATAACCATTGTTACTCTCTTGCTGCATCATATCTAGATAGGACTTGTGCTCATCTCAGTAGTGATCCTGAATTCAAGTTAAGTGGTGCATCTAGATTAAATAACCTGAGACAACCTAGTACCTTTGCTGCGCATAATGTAATAAAACCACTGATTGTAGATTCAGGTGCTTCCCATCACATGATTAGTGATAATAGCTTGATTAAAGACATAGAACCTGCTCAGGGTCATGTAATGATTGCTAATGGTGATAGGATTGCAATAACAGGAATAGGAAATCTAAAACTGTTTAATAAAGAGTCTAGAGCTCTTTATATGCCTGAATTCACATCAAACTTGTTATCTGTTAAGAAATGCACTACTGATTTACATTGCAATGTTATATTCAGTCCTAATGATGTGAAGTTTCAGGATATTGAGACAAGTAAGATGATTGGCAAAGGAGTGACAAAGGGAGAACTCTATATGCTAGAAGACTTAGCTCCTATTTCCAGTTCAATTTGCTCGTTTAGTTCTAGTTCAAGTATCAATAAAGATGCATTATGGCATGCTAGATTAGGTCATCCACATGTTAGAGCCTTAAGCTTAATGTTACCAGGTGTCATGTTTAAAAATAATGATTGTGAGGCATGTATTTTGGGAAAACATTGTAAGACTGTCTTTAAGAAATCAAGTACTATCTATGAGAAGTGTTTTGACCTTGTACATTCTGATGTATGGACTGCTCCTTGCTTATCTAGAGAAAACTATAAGTACTTTGTCACATTCATTGATGAAAAATCGAAATACACCTGGATAACACTTATAAAGACTAAGGATAGAGTTCTTGAAGCATTTAAGAATTTTCAGACTTATGTAACTAACCAGTACAATGCTAAGCTTAAGATTTTCAGATCAGATAATGGTGGAGAATACACAAGTCATGCCTTCAAGCAACATCTGGCTCTACATGGGATTCTACATCAAACAAGCTGTCCTTATACTCCACAACAGAATGGGGTTGCGGAGAGAAAGAATAGACACCTAATGGAAGTAGCTAGATCCATGATGTTCCAAACCAATGCACCTAAGAGATTTTGGAGTGATGCTGTACAAGCTGCGTGCTATTTGATCAACCGGGTGCCTACAAGAATCTTGGAAGATCAGTCACCGTTTGAAGTATTGAACAAGACCAAGCCATCTCTAAGTCATCTTAAAGTGTTTGGGTGTGTGTGTTATGTACTTGTCCCCGGGGAGATGAGAAACAAGTTGGAACCGAGGAGTACAAAAGCAATGTTTGTGGGATACTCAACTACTCAAAAGGGGTATAAATGCTTTGATCCAGAATCAAGAAGAGTTCTGGTATCAAGAGATGTCAAGTTCATTGAAACAAGAGGATACTATGAAGAAAGGAGCTGGGAAGATCTGAAGGATCTAGCTCAAACATCTGATAAGGCTACAAGCCTTAGGATGATCTTAGAGGGTCTTGGGATTAATCTAACCCAGGATCCAAAGGCGCAAGAGACGCCTACTAGGAATGAAGCTGAAGAAACATCCCACATTGATCATGAGGGGGAAGACAAGTCTGAGGCGGTACATGAAGAAGGAAGAGACTCAGCTAGTCATGATCAAAGTGGGATCAATGATGAAGAGTCAAGTGAAGTAAGGGATCAAAGTGGAGGTACATCACTTGTACCTGAAGAAGAGGAAGAAGAAATGGAGAACATGACTAGTGCTCCAGTTGTGGAGAGTGTGCCTGCGCCTCTGAGGAGGAGTACAAGAGTAAGGAAAGATCCATCTAACTGGGCAAACACCAGGGTCTACTACAATGCACAAGCAGTAGCTTATCCAAGTCAGGCAGTGTGCTCTTTTGCCGAGTTTCCAAGGGATCATTGTGCATTCATAACAAGTCTGGATGAGAGCTACATACCAAGAACGTATGGGGAGGCTATAAAGGATGAATACTGGAGGAACTCAGTTGCGGATGAGTCTGATGCTATGATCAAGAATGGGACTTGGTATGAGAGTGAGCTGCCTAAAGGGAAGAGAGCAGTGTCATGTAAATGGATATTTACAATCAAGTATAGACCAGATGGACAGTTGATAGGAAGAAGACCAGGCTTGTGGCTAGAGGATTTACACAGACATATGGAGAGGACTACATAGACACATTTGCTCCAGTGGCTAAGCTGCACACCATCCGAATCATCTTATCAATTGCTACCAACCTTGAATGGGGATTGTGGCAAATGGATGTGAAGAATGCATTTCTACAAGGGGAACTTGAAGATGAAGTGTATATGCAGCCTCCTCCGGGTCTTGAGAGTCTTGTGAAGCCAGGGAATGTCCTAAGGTTGAAGAAGGCTATCTATGGATTGAAGCAATCACCTAGAGCCTGGTATCACAAGCTGAGTACTACACTGAATGGAAAAGGCTTCAGGAAGTCTGAACTAGACCATACTCTGTTCACTCTAAACACAACCTCAGGTATCATCTGTCTATTGGTCTATGTTGATGATATTATCATTACTGGTAGTGATAAGGTTGGAATACAAGAAACCAAAGACTATCTCAAATCTGTGTTTGAAATAAAAGATCTTGGAGAGATGAAATACTTTCTTGGGATTGAGATTTGTAGATCAAAGGAAGGATTATTCATGTCCAAAGAAAATATACACTTGATCTTTTGAAAGATGCAGATAAACTCGGAGGACAAACCGCGAAGATGCCGATGGAAGATGGGTACAAAGTACCAAGAGAGGGGGAGCTTGAAGACAGCAAGCTGTTCCATGACCCTAAGCTTTATAGGAAGCTAGTGGGTAAGCTAATCTACCTAACAATCACACGACCTGATATCTGCTTTGCTGTGAATCAGGTGAGTCAACACATGCAAGCTCCAAAGGATCACCATTGGAGAATGGTAGATAGAGTTCTAAGCTACCTCAACGGATCACCAAGCCAAGGAGTCTGGATGGGATGCAATGGGAGTACAGAAGTAGTTGGCTACTGTGATGCAGATTGGGCTGGAGATAGAGGAGACAGAAGATCTACAACAGGTTACTGCACCTTCATTGGAGGGAACCTTGTGACTTGGAAGAGCAAGAAGCAGAAGGTGGTCTCTTGTTCTAGTGCGGAGGCAGAGTATAGAGCAATGCTGAAGCTCACTAATGAGTTGGTATGGATCAAGGGGATCTTGAAGCACATTGAGATTGAGCAAGTGGCGCCAATGACAATGCATTGTGATAACCAAGCAGCAATCCACATTGCCTCCAACTCAGTCTTCCATGAGAGAACCAAGCACATTGAAGTGGATTGTCACAAAGTGAGGCAGATGATAGTTTTGGGAGTGATTCTGCCATGCTACACAAGGAGTGAAGATCAACTGGCTGATGTATTCACAAAAGCGGCAAGAATGAAGACAATGGAGTCCATCTACATCAGGTTGGGACTCGTTGATCTGTCACCAAGGAGCTGAGCCCCTTACTATGAGGTCTTTACTCTTTTTCCCTCATCAAAGTTTTGTCCCAATGGGTTTTCTTTGGTGAGGTTTTTAATGAGGAAGATCTCATAGTCTCCAAGCTTAGACTTCACAAAGCTAAGCTTGAGGGGGAGTGTTGAGAAGAGTTGAGTATACAAGTGTGAAGTACAAAGGGGTTAAGACTGAAGAGAGTATGTTAAGCATTGGTGGTGATGGGAGAGGTTCATATTGGCGTGACCGTACAAGGCCGTACAAGGCCGTACGGTCCGTACACATTCAGACAAGTGAAACCTTGACCGCGGTTACAAGGAGTTACCCGTGTAACTTATGGGAAGAGAAGGGGCTTTGGATGATGAAATGAGACCGTTGGAGGATAAGAGAGGCGCGGCTTTACAGGCTGGCACAGCTGGAAAGGCAAGAGCATCTTTGTCCAAGATCCTAGATGCTCCAAGCATGTGGGAACGCTGATTGGCCGAGTTAAAGAGAGCTTATCCTAACCTTGTTGACTTCACATGCTTAGCTCTCCTTTATGAATTCGAAACCCTACTGATCTCTCACTATATATTGTAACTCTTGTCATTAATAATAACATACAGTTCTGAGTTTCCCTTTCTCTTATCATACTCTCTCAGTCATGATTCTACACTAAACTCTTCATAATCTCTCATAATCTACCCAAGTTCTATCTTAATCATTTCATTCTTAGATTCTTATTATGGTTTTTAAGGATATAGATGATTATCTGAGTTTAGAAAGGATTATAGAAGAGAATAAGAGATTAAGAGACAGATTAGAGACTAATGGAGAATCATAATGAATGAGTATATAGAGAGATTGTTTAGAACTGTCTAATCTTATTATGAGATGAGGTTACCATCATTTATAGAAGAGGCATTAGGGTTTACAAGTTAAGGGAAAACATCACTAGTCATAAGCATGTGTAGTCAAGACTAAAGGGAGCGTTTCTTTTGAATGAATGGACGGTAAGGCTCACACGCTTTGCCTTTGCTTTTACAGCCTGTCCACGGACTGGATGGATAAGGCTCGTCCTTCCCTTATCCCTAAACGGTCTGATCAGTCTTGAGACCCTCCGTGTGCTGTAGAGGCTTTACTCACCCATCTCCTTCTCCCTTTATGTTTCCTTAGATGTACGGCCAAGCCCCTGTCCGTACATAGGCCGTACTGTCCGTACCTAGGCCGTACTGTCCGTACTCTTTCCCATCACTTGCTTAGCTCTACCTTTCCTTCTCATAATGGCTTCCTCTTCTCAACACTCCCCCTCAAGCTTAGCTTTGTGAAAGTCTAAGCTTGGATGGCCATGAGATCTTCCTCATTAAAAACCTCCAAGGAAAACCCATTGGGACAAAACCTTGATGAGGGAAAAAGTAAAGACCTCACAGCCAAGAGGATCAGCTCCTACTCTTCCCAAGATCAATGAGGCCAACCTGATATGAATGGACTCCATTGTCTTCTGTCTTGCAGCCTTGGTGAACACATCAGCTAACTGATCTTCACTCCTCGTATAACATGGCAAGATGATTCCTAGAATGATCATTTGCCTCACCTTGTGGCAATCAACTTCAATGTGCTTGGTTCTTTCATGAAACACCGAGTTGGATGCAATGTGAATGGCTGCTTGGTTTATCACAATGCATTGTCATTGGCGTGGCTTGATCAATCTCCAAATGCTTCAAGATGCCTTTGATCCATACCAACTCGTTGGTAAGCTTCAGCATAGCTCTATACTCAGCTTCTGCGCTTGAGCAAGAGACCACCTTCTGCTTCTTACTCTTCCATGTCACCAAGTTGCCTCCAATGAATGTGCAATAGCCTGTGGTTGATCTCCTGTCTGCTCTATCACCAGCCCAATCTGCATCACAGTATCCAACCACTTCAGTGCTTCCATTGCAACCCATCCATACTCCTTGATCAGGTGAGCCGTTGAGATACATCAAGATCCTCTCCACCATGCGCCAATGATGCTCCTTAGGAACTTGCATGTGTTGACTCACCTGATTCACAGCAAAACAAATGTCAGGTCTAGTTATGGTAAGATAAATCAATTTGCCAACTAGTTTTCTATAGAGTTTAGGATCCTGATAAGGTTTGCTGTCTTCAATCTCCCCCTCTCGTGGGACTTTGTAGCCATCCTCCATAGGCATCCTTGCAGTCTTGCCTCCATAAGCACCTGCACCTTTCAAAAGATCAAGTGTATACTTCCTTTGGGACATGAATAAACCTTCCTTGGATCTACATATCTCAATTCCAAGAAAGTATTTCATTTCTCCCAATCTTTAATCTCAAACATGGATTTAATGAACTCCTTGGTTGCTATGATACCTTCCTTATCACTTCCTGTGATAATGATATCATCAACATACACAAGAAGTGCAATCATACCTGAGGGAGTTGTGAGTGTGAAGAGAGTGTGGTCTAGTTCAGACTTCTTGAAGCCTCGGCCATTCAGAGTAGTGCTCAGCTTGTTGTACCAAGCTCTTGGTGATTGCTTCAGCCCATAGATAGCTTTCTTCAATCTCAACACATTCCCTCTCTCACCAAGTGTTCTAGGCCTGGAGGTGGATGCCTATATACTTCATCCTCAAGTTCACCTTGTAAGAATGCATTCTTCACATCCATTTGCCATAACCCCCATCCAAGATTCACAGCCAAGCTTACAATCCGTATTGTATGTAGTTTAGCTACTGGTGCAAAGGTTTCTATGTAATCTTCTCCATAAGTTTGAGTGAAACCTCTTGCTACTAGCCTTGACTTCTTCCTCTCAACCTTTCCATCAGCCTTATACTGATTGTGAATATCCATTTACTACTCACAGCCTTCTTCCCTTTTGGTAACTCACTCTCATACCATGTATCATTCTTGATCATGGCTCCTGCCTCAGCCCCAACTGATTCCTTCCATTCTTTATCCATGATTGCTTCTTCATAGCTTCTGGAATATAGTTCTCATCCAAGTTAACCATGAATGCACAATGTTCTTCAGGGTATTGAGCAAAGGAACACACAGCTTGAGAGAGGATGCTCCACAGCTTGGGCATTGTAGTACACTCGCGTGTTTACCCAAGTGGAAGGATCCTTTCTAAGCCTTGTGCTTCTCCTCAATACTGGTTGTTCTTGCACTTGAACCGGCTCATCTTGTATATGCGTTCTTGTGCTTCATCTCCTTGGTCTTGCTCACCTTGATGATGAGAACCTGAGTTGAACTCTTCTCCTTCTTCACTCAAGCCGACTCCTTCTTGGCCATTTTTCTTGAGTTTCAGGTTCACTTCCCCCCTCATGATCAAGGTGAGGTGTTTGAGCAGCTCTACTTGGTTCATTTGAGCTCTCTTCTGGTCGTCCACTTCTTGTGGACTGATCCTGATTCATCTTGATACCAAGACCTTCCAAAATAATCCTAAGACTCCAGCCTTATCTGATGTAAGTCCCTCAAGTCTTCTTGATTCTTCTCTTCATAGTATCCTCTTTCTTCAATGAACTTCACATCTCTAGATACAAGTACCCTTCTAGCTTCTGGATCATAACACTTATATCCCTTTTGAGTTGTTGAGTAGCCAATGAACATTGCCTTTCGGCTTCTTGCTTCTAGCTTGTTCCTCACTCTCCTGGTACCAACACATAACACAAGCATCCAAACACTTTCATATATGCCAAAATGGCTTGCCTTGTTCAGTACCTCAATGGTGCTTGATCCTTCAACACCCTTGTCGGCATTCGGTTGATTAGATAGCAA
>NW_026014714.1:0-35652 GCF_020379485.1 Brassica napus | reverse complement strand
CTGAACCAAAAATTAAGTCCGCCGGAATTTTAATAACGAATATATACGCATGAGCTGGAATCTACACGAACATTTAACAAGACCTCCTCAGACTTAAGCCGGGTATTCAAGATCCTGTATATTGAACTCAGCCGTATATAATAATATTATAACTCAGCTAAATAAGGAATATACACTCATCCGTAATGACCATAACCCCATCCATATTTTTCCAGCCACGGTCTTTCATGGATGAGTATGTTGTAGAAGTCACTCTCATGATCAGCTGAGAGGAGTAGTGTTATCTGCTGGTGCTGGTGGTTTGGGTGGAATTACCTTAGTGTGTTCATAAGTTTTTCCAATAGCGCCGGATCAACAGGTGCTAGAGGATCATATATTGCTGATGAAGGCTTAACATTCTTCTCTCATGCACGTCGTTACATCGTCTCAATTGTACGGAAAAACTGGTGGTGAAGAAACTGTCGTCAATGCAAACTCTTTTGGAGATAATTGAAACTTTTCTTTTCTCCCGATATTCCCTTACTACGGCAGATCTAACCACTTCCTGATTCTCAATATTAGACTTCGGCGCCAATTCGTTCTCTTCCTCAAGAACTTCGTCGTTCACCACAAAAAAGTCATTGTCCTCTCCAGATTTTTCAACCATGCATCTTATTACATTGGTACGTGGTGGAGTCACCTTTTTGTTCTTTAACTCAACCTATTTTTGCTTCTTTCGCTCAGCCTGTTTTTGCTTCTTTAACTTAGCCTCTTTTCTCTTACCGTCAGCCTTCTCCTTCCTCTTCAACGCAGCCTCTGCCTGCACTGCTTTTTTCTTATCAGCGGCATTCTCATCCTTTACAGTACGCCTGCCCCTGCAGCCGCGTCCATAGGCTGGAACCTTAGCATCCTTATCATTCTTAGTAGCCTTGCTGGAGAAACATATACGAAATCAAGATGACTATCAAGATCAGTAGCTTTAGCGACACTACCAAACTCCTCAGCCAAAGTCCTTTTCACCCCTGTAGCCTTATCAAGCTCCTTGGCCAAATTCTTTTTCGGTCCTAAAACCTTACCAGGAATCTAAGCTAACGTTGGACTATTGACAGACTTCTGTTGTGTATTCTGCTGCGGTGATGCCAACGATAAAGACTTTTCTTCGCTGGCATTTGAGAGGTTATCATTGTCATCAATGGTCTTCTGGTCTACCCCCGGAACTTTCAGACAATCCTCCACTAAAGCTTTCACCATGTCATCAATGGTCTTCTGGTCCATTAATGGCCTATTCCGGTCTAACTCGTAAGCGTTAAACCTTGAGTCAATCTGATCAAATTTTCTGGAAATATTCTCCAGAGTACTCACAATGGTCGTCAGAGTTGCTTTGTTCTCCAAATCTTTGCTACCTTCCTCCTCGCAAGAACCCTTTCCCGTTGCAGCAGCTTCACCCTCAAACATATTATCTTCATTCAGTGTCTTAACTTTCTTTTGTTTCTTAGTGAGTGACTCAGCTTCTGACGAAACTCCACCATGCATTTTCTTCTTCTTCTCATTCCCCTTTCCTTGTGCATTCCCCTGCACTTCCCAAAACCTTTCACAAATCTACCTGCATGTATGTCTGTTATCAAGCTAACGAGTTGTGGGTCGTCAGGTTCACTCGACCATTTAGGAAACATCTCTTCAACTGAGTCCTTCAAAACCATTCTCCTCACACGCACCTGCAACACCAGGTTATAATAAAACTCAGCCACCAAAATAAGACAAAACTCAGCCATCAATTAAAATAATCCAGCCACCAAATAACACATAACTCAGCCATCAAGTAGCTCAAAACTCAGCCATCAAATATAATAATCCAGCCATCAAAAAAGTCAATACTCAGCGTTAAATCTTACCTCGCCATGCTCTTTGATTTCGGCAGACAACAATTTATCTTGCACGTGTACACTTTCCACCCCATCGCAAAAGCGGAACGTCTTTATTATTGACCACGAGTTGTGGATACGACCTCATGGCTTCATCGTCGAATACCCTTATTGCACTTTCAAAGGGTATCCTTGAATTGTGATGCAAACAATAGAATCCCATGGCTTGAAGAAGTAGCAGCCCCAACCACTTACGCTTTTTAAAACTCTAAAGCGGACAGAACTCTAATGATGCCTTCAGTTCATCTAACTTGGGTCCCATCCCAAGTGGCACCTTCAACTTCTCCCAAACTCTTTGTATTGATCAGTTTCAAAACTTTTTGTTGCCAATGGACATGTGTTTAACCCATTGATCTCACCAAACTCGAGCAAGCTAAACCTGATACCTCATCAACCACGAGACACCATATCTCCTTCTTATGTACTCGCAACTGTCTACATAGTAGATAGTGTGCGGTCCTACCAGACCACATGCTTTCGCGTCCAGGTAGCCTAGCAACTACTCCAATGGGAGAGTTCACCAGTTTTTCCCACACATCAAGTCATATTGTTTCTCTAACGTGGGGGAAATGTCCTGGACGGAAATTGTGATTAATATCTTTATCTTCTAGGTTAGAAGACCCTTCAGGGTAAAGTCTTGGAGGGTAATCCCGTGATTTAACTTTAGCAACATCCATTTGATCATATAACCCTACAATAAATCAGCCACAAGATAACAATAACACATCCATAACATAACAATAACTTAGCCACAAAATAAAAATAACTCAGCCACAACATAACAATAACTCAGCCATAACATAAAATTAACTTAGTCACGACATAGCGATAACTCAGCCATAACATAACAATTACTCATTCATAACATAACCCTAACTCAGTCGCAACAAAACCATATCACAACCACAACATAACCCTATCTCAGTCGCAACAAAATATATAACTCAGATGAAATATAATATATAACTGACCCACAACTCAATCAAAACACAATATAAAACGTCGCGACATCCTACCGGAAAAGATGAACTCGTAGATAAGAATGCGGCAAAGACGATTTCGTACAAACGATTGAAGACGACGATTTCGGAGAAGACGATATCGGAGAAGACACAATATCAACGACAGAGAGTTAGTTCGAGGAAGAGGAAGTAAACACAATGTCGACGAGGATTTCGGAGAGTGGGAGTATCCTTGCGGTTCTTTCTTCGAGACGACAATGTTCTTCGTTCCTTTTTTTAACCCCTATGTAATCGTGGAGAAGGAGACGGTTTGATTTCTATTTTCCTAATGTGGATTTAGTGTTTAAAAATAATTTCAATTAGAAAAAACAAACCAAAGGCCCTTATTGTCATTTACTAGGGGTGTCCAAACATTCTAGTAATTTTAAAAGGATATATAACACTCTAGTAATAAACCAAATTTTCTATAACATTCTAGTAATTTCCTCTTTATTTTATTTATAACATTTTATATACTTCGTCATTTTTAATTCAAGATTATTGGCTCCTACAATCTTAACTTTTAACTGCTTCTTATATGAAGCTCGAATCGGATTAAAATTGAAAAGGGGTTCTATAAAACTATTTTTCAAGGATTTATAAAACGCTTTTGGTTTTATTTTTGAATGTTTTTTGCGATTTGCTTTTATCACCCCCACAAAATGTTTCTTGTTTCTATTCAAAATGGTTTTGTGCTTTGTTGTCAAACACATTTGCGAAACGTTTTAATACTTATCATATACGTTCTAAAAATGATTGCTTTCCACAAACGCTTTCAATGAGTTTGTGATGATGTAAAATCTTACATAAATGGTTTATGTGAACACTTCTAAGCAAGTTTGCAAAATGTTTTCTGGTTTCTATCGATATTATTAAGTGATTGTGAATGCGTTTTAAATGATCTAAACAACACCAAAACTTTTATTGATTAAAAAATTATTTTTAAAAAAATAATTTGATAAATGTTGATGTACTAATCCGTTTTCTCATTTTTCTTCAACATAATGATTACCGATAACACCAACATCACTTATCAGACTCTACTCAACATTTCGCAAGTCCAAACGGGTGCAACCGTAACAAATGTTGGAACAACAATAAAAAATGTTGCAGGAGGTAGCGATACCAATGAAGCCACGCGCCGTAGCCTATGCAGTGCTGGTCTTTATCAAGTGGGTGCAACTGAAGCCACCACAAGTGTTCCAGTTACAAATCCAATTTTTCTGGCTGTATGATATACCATGGATTTTACCACTTTTAGACCATGTTATATTTTCTATTTAGAGTCTATTATATGTGTTTGAAGTTTGTTTTAGAATCTTTTCAGGTCCAACTACGTTTTGGGATACTTTGAAGATTCTAGAGCTTTTTGAGGTGTAGAGCTGAGCAAACGTGTCAGAAGTTTAGCTTTGTATGGAGACCTTTCCAAGATGTGATTGAGCTCATATTTTTTGACCCAAGACAGAGCTTTAAGTTAGATTTCCAATGCCACCAGTTTGAAATTCATCTGACGGTTAGATATAAAATTATGATCTTTTTACCGAGGAGTGGTTCGTCCGACTCGTAAGAGGAAGCTGTCGAAGATATCAACTAGTTTCGAGTGACATGACACCACCACTTGTGTGTTGATCGACACTCCTCCAAATTCAGTCCCGACGAATTTTAATTAAGATCCAAATTGCAGTTTTGTCCCTTATTTACAAAAGACCCCTGACGTGTTTATGACCTACATTATGTTTTGTTAAGCCATTGTTGATGGCTATGCTTATTATTATTACAGAGGAGAGAGATTAGGATTGGAGAGAAAAAGATCTGAACACTTTCAGAGAAGATCTTAAACTCCATTCATTTTTTACTCTATTTGTCTATGCAATTTATTCAGATTTCAATTATGTTCTTCATGATTATGTCTGAGTAATTGCATTGTTAGACTTAGGGTTCATCAAGGGTTTCTTTATGGATTGTTAAACTGTAGTACTGTTAGGTAAATCAATAGATTCTTCATCTAGTTGATCTTAATGTTATGTTTAGGATTGATCATCTTAAACTTAGAACCTAGGTTAATTGGCACAAGTGAGAGGTTGGACTATTCCTGAATTGAAACTTAGATGAAATAAACAACTAGGTATATCAGAGTAAACCCAGGAGGTTAGAGAACATATCAAACTCGTGCTCTAAATCTTGTTTAAAAGTGGTATCGATCGGTACTCCAAAGGTATCGATCGGTACTCCAAAGGTATCGATCGACACACTCCTCAGATTAAAATACGAGAGTAAAAGTCTTTGGTTTAAACATTAGATAATCTTGCAGTGAGATCTTATTGATTATAACTTGAGTTTGAGTTCATAGCTGTTTTTAATAATTCCCTGATAGTTGAAATAGTTTACATTCCTAAAGAATCTAAGAGTTTCCAAAAGTTTAGCCTTTTCACCATCGTGATAACTTACAATACAATTGCTATTTCTTATTTCTTGCATTTCAATATTACCATCTAGATTTAATTCAAAAACTAATAAATCTATTGAGTAATCATAGAGTTTCTGTGGATTCGATCATTAAATATTACAATTGAACTTCTTGTTTGAAAGAGTAGTTTAAGGTTAATTTGAACATATCAATGTACCTGATGCAGTCACTGCATGATTGCTGGCAGAAAAGTTTGATGGCAAAGACTTCAAAACGTGGCAGAATAAATTGTTATTCTTACTCACAACAATGAGGTTGGACAAATTCATCAAGAAAGGCAAGCCCTTGTGCCTCACGAGATTTATGATGTACACACTCTTGGTATTGTGGAGATATGGGCGCAATCTGACTTCCTATGCAACAGATGGATTTTGGGTCTTTCAATTGATCCATTGTACTGAGTCTACAGTGATATTCCCATGGCAAAAGATCTACAAAGATCCTTGGACAAGAATTATAGAGGTGAGGATGAAGGATGCAAAAAGTTTCCAGTTGTGAAGTTTCTTAACTTCAAAATGGTGGGTTCAAAACCCATCATGGATCAAGTTGAAGCTTTGGAACTTTTGTGCCATTAATTTTTGTTGAAAGAATATCCATCTGTGAGATATTCGTGACTCTTTGCTTCATCGAGAAGCTCCCTCTAACATGGCTGACTTTCAAGAACTACCTGAAACACAAGAAAAAACCAATAAGTTTTGAAGAAGTCATCATGAGGCTTCAGATGGAATAAAGGAACCAAAATGCAGACAAGCTCATCATTAAATAGCATAATATCAGCATGACCGAGTTGAAAGGCAAAGGAAAAAAAATATGAACTCTCCTGTTAACCTTTCCAAAACGGTTGCACCCTTAAGAGCTTATGGAACAAACTTCAAGAAGACAGCCGTTGAAGCAACTGTGGAAAAGTTCAAAGAGAAGTGTCACTATTGCACGAAAATGGACACAAGTCTGATGTATGCCGCAACAAGCTCAAAAATTATAAGGCTCTAGTCAACCTCACTGAGGAAGACCTTTGCGCAGTGGTAACTGATGTCAATATGGTTGAAAGCAACCCTAAGGAATGGTGGTACAACACATGAGATGCCACCCACATTTGCACCGATAGGTCGATGTTTATCACTTATCAAAGGAGAAAAATTGAAGAGAAGTTGTTCATGGGGAACACTAAAGTCTCCAAGATTGAAGGCCACAGTAAGGAGATTTTGAAGATGTCATATAGACTTGAAGTCACTGTAGAGAACGTGAAGCACGTGCCTAACATGAGGAAGAACTTTGTTTCGGGAACCTTTTTCAGTAAGAATGGATTTGCCATGACTCTTGAAGCTGACAAACTCGTGATTCGAAAGAATGGGGCTTACTTGGGTAAAGGGTATGTTAAGGATTGACTCGTCAAAATGAATATAATGACAGTCCATCCGAAAGTTATAACTCCATAAATTTCAAGGAATAAGAAGAAACTAGTTACATATTTGGTTGAGTTAATATATAGCATGAACGATTACGCCATGTTAACTATAAATCAATAAAAAAAATTAATGAATCCAAATCTAATCCCAAAATAAATAAAAAATAAGTAGAAAAATGCGAAATATGTGTACATGCTGAACTCATAAAAACGTCATTACCTCATGTCGAAAGAGCTAATGAACCTTTAAGTTTAATTCTTGAATCTTATGCTTGTATAATTTAAAGTGCGTTAGGAAGATCATGATCCTTATGCTTGTATAATTTGGTCTATTTGAAAACGCGACATATATAATAAGCTTTTCAAAAGGATTAATATAGATCGCCCAGAAATTATCCGACACGTAGAGGGAAAATGTCATGCTTGACATGAAGCAAATTTTGGAGAACTTCATACGTGTGTTAAGTGAGACTGTTATGCTTATGAAACATTTTTCTTGTCGATGGATCTTGGCAACATGATTCATTATTTAGTAGATATGGTTGGTTAGACTTGGCTAGAGAAACTCAATTTTTTTCTTTTTTCGAAACACGAGAAACTTAATTCTTGGGTGCTAGAAACTAAACATAGAAGCTAAGCTGCACTAATCTATATTATAATAGATCAGTTTTTGCTCACTCCTCAGCGCGCCACGTCATCGTTTTGTGGACCCCACTTTTAAAAAGTGTGAAAAAGTGTCAAACCCATGGCTCAAACCCGGGTTATTGAGATATAAACACCAACATTTATACCACTAAGCTAACTGATACCTTTGTACATTGATGGTCGAACCTAATATATATTTATGAAGGTCGGAAGCTCTTGCCCCTCGGCATCTTCTGAGGGTCTTGAATCTTTGTGACACGTCAGCAACTCCTTTATGTTTGTGGGTCCCACATTTACATAAAGTCTCTCTGATATTTTAGATTTCCTGAGATATGGTTGAGACGAGACGTAGCTCTTCGCTTCCAAGCGTTTCTGTTCTTCTTCTTCATCTCCTGAACTGTGTCTTCATCGTCTCTACGCTCTACCAAGCGATCTAAGGCTAAGATCGATGCCGCTATTGAATCTGTACGTTAGTTATTGTCCGAATCTGAGTTTTTTTTTTGTTTCGAATCTAATTTTTGATTTTTTTTATAGCTTAGGCGAACCGGCGGGGTCTTCCTCGGCGAGCCCGTAATGGAGATCTATCATGAAGCCGATACACAAAACTGATGTGGCTGTGATGGAGATCTATCCTGAAGCCGATACACAAAACTAAATCTAATTGTTTATTGAATCTCAACCGATTTATTTCAGTAGTAAATTTAGGTGTTGATAAGGTTCATGTACGTCTCCTCGCAAAAACCCTCCAAATATGAAACGTTACACCTTCGCTGCAATTACAGATTTATCTCACCAACTGATGTAATCAGTTGTGTTCTGTCTGTGTGATAATTTTGGTTAGGAAAAAAAACAAGGGTTGTAATCAATTCGATTGATTTGAAGATATGGCAACTTTGAACCCTTTTGATCTGTTGGATGACGGCGCTGAGGATCCGAGCCAGATCGCCGTTTCCATCGCTGCAGATAAACCTAAGAAACCTGCACCTGTTTCCGCCGTCTCTGCTAAGTCATCTGCTCCGTCGAGGCAGCTTGCTCAACCTGGTGAGATTCGCTTAACACGATTAACAAGTTATTAAACTTTCGTGTCTATTTGATTCCATTCGTGGTGTCTGATTGTTTTTTTAATGATGTTGATTAGTGAGAGAGGCTAGGAGTGATGCTCCACGTGGCGGTGGACGTGGTGGTGGAGACGGTGGATTTAGCCGTGGTCGTGGTGGTTACAACCTTGATTTTAGAGGCGGTGATCGTAACAGTAAGCCCTCTGAGGAAGCAGGCGTTTCAAAGCCTCTCTATGAGAAACGTAGTGTATGTGGCGGTGCTCGTCGTGGTGGTGATCGACGTGGTGAAGCTGGTGACGGTGAACGTCCTCGAAGGACATTCGAGCGTCATAGTGGAACTGGCAGAGAGTCTCTCCTAACCTCATTCAATTTTTGTTGTTGTTGTTGCATTAATCTTTTAAGGTTAAGCTTTAAGTTTTGGTGAGGGGGTGACATCAAAAGCGAAGAAGCTGGTTGTGGAAATTGGGGAACACCAGGAGAAGAAGTTGTTGTTGTGTAAGCATTTTCTGATGTTTTATCTCATAGTAGTGATTGTGAAATTGGATTAAAAAAGAAGCTCTGGTGTCTATTTTAGGGAGATTGAAGAAGTTGCTGGTGTTGAGACTGAGAAGCCTGCTGGTGATGAGGTTGCTGCTGATGCTAACAAGGAGAACACTGCTGAAGTGGAGGAGCAGAAAGAGTCTGAAGATAAGGTAAGCAGATGAGTTAAGAGAGATGTTAGGTTGCTAGATTAGGACATGGAACTGAACTTACTCTTGTCTCGGCTTTTTTCTTTATTATCCTTCAATGCTTATTGGCTTGTGGTTTGGTAGGAAATGACTTTGGATGAGTATGAGAAAAATACTTGAGGAGAAGAGAAAAGCCCTTCAGTCTCAGAACACCTCTGAAAGGAAAGTTGATACTAAAGTGTTTGAATCAATGCAAAAACTCTCAAACAAGAAGAAGTCTCGATGAAATCTTCATCAAGTTGGTAAGACATATTACCTCTCTGTCTTGTCGACTAGAAACACTCTTAACCGGTTCTGAACCTTGCATTTGATCTATCTCCCAGGGTTCTGATAAGGACAAACGCAAAGATGACAAAGAAGAGAAGGCTAAGAAGGTTTACATTGTTGTCTGAATGAAAGAGTTTGTAAAAGTCAATAAGTTTGCTTATGGATGTGTTCTGTGGTTTACAGGTTGTGAACATCAACAAGTTTTTGAAACCAGGTGAGGGTGAGAACTACTACCGAGGAGGAGGTCGTGGTGGTCGTGGAAGGGGACGTGGTGGTCGTGACGGGGAAGGTGCTTCTGGTGGTGGATTTGATGGTTACCGTAGTGAAGCTGCGCCTGCCATTGGAGATACTGCTCAGTTCCCATCTCTTGGGGGCAAGTAGGATCCATCCTTGGAAACTTGTGCTATCTCCTTCAGTTTTCCTCATCAAGACTGAAGTGTTTCATGCTGAGTGTTTGCCGGTCTGTTGTTGTCAGGTGTAAATTGTTAGTTGTCGTCAGTTTTTAGAGTTTCTGCAAACTTATGCATGATCTGTCTTTTTTTTTAACGTTTGAAACAATACTCTTTTCTATTTTGGTTTACCACTTAGTCTTTATAGTTGTTTGTTGTCTTCTCAATATGCCTTTTTTCACTCAACTCATCGTCTCCCATCTCTCTTGATTTCTTATATACTGATTACGTCAAAATCTCAAGCGATCATAACCAAAATCAGATGAACCACTATAAAAAACGAGCCCCCAAAAGAGATACCAACATCTGGTTGTCTCATTCTGTCCATCTCCACGTTGATGTTATTATCTCATTGTTCTAAAATGATTACCGATGCGGTGATGCTATTTCTGACCGATGCGATTTGACGATATTCGCCCTTGCCAAATTTCAAAGGAGATTAGTGGTCGTCATCTCCGTTTCTGAGATTCACGTAACATCATGGGTATCATCCTCTTACTTTAAGATGAGAAGGTATGAACATCATGACCCTCGCACCAACTCATTAATTCATTACCATATTCTTAGCTTTGAAACAAATCGTTTTTTATCTTAGACATGGCGAATTCATGGGCTTTCTACTTTGATTCTTGATCATGAAAAGTTATTTCAGTATATATACTTAAAAATATGTAACCTTCTGTTTAGAATATGTGACTAATAACGTCTTCACTCATTGTCCACATCATATTGTAATTCATGGCTTCATTTCAACATGATTTTTTTTTGTCTATCACAAATCATTTTCAACAAAGTTCAATAAAAACTATAAAAATAAATAATTTTGTAATTATATAATTTTATAAATTTCTAGAGTTATTAATTTAATAAAAAAAACAGTATACTACAATTCTATATTTTTGAAGTTAATTTTGGATAAAATAAAAAAATTAATTTATTGTTCGTATAAATTGTTAAATTTTTAAATCCGAATATTATATTTTTTTTTACGCTATTTGATTTATATACGAACAACTATCTAAGTAAACACTAACCAATCCCTTAAATTTCAGCTTTTGAACATGGAAGCGCTAATAATGTTAATGTCCATCAAATCATTAAGAAGATAAAATAATAAAATATCAACAAATATGAATTCGCCGGTCATTCTTATATCACCTTAATCAAACTGTGTGATATCCGATGTTCCATTCATCACCATAATAAACAACACGGAAAATCAAAAGTTAAAAAAAAATGACAACAACCCATACACAACACTACACAACTCTTCAATGTATCCGGCTCCGCGCTTGCGCGGGGGCTATGCCCTTAGTAAATAGAAAAATTCATATATATTATGAGATGTATGCTTCAGCACTCACTAGTTCCAAGATTATAGAGCATATTTTCAATGGATCATAGATGTCGTAGTTTCTCCATAGAGTTAAATAAACTTGGTAGGCATAGAAAACACTTCAATTCTTTCAACATCTCTTGCATTTCTCAGATAACCAACTCTAATTTTTTTTATAGTATATTACTTTTATAATTGGGCAATTCTTTCAATAAATTTTTTAAGTTTTTGTCATCAAAATAGTCATAAAAAAAACCCATTTATATTTTGAAATTTTAATGTTTATTTTTTTTATTTTTAAAAATGTGAAACTCCACCTTTAAAATATCATTCTTTAACTTTAAACAATAAATATAAATTAGTTAATCATAGGGTATAAATGTATATTTACTTTTTAATAAAATATCATTTTGTTATTTTTTTCTTCTTGAAGGCTATTTCTATGAAAATGAACTAAAAAAAACTATCATAGGAATTCTTCTTTACTACTGATCTGTTCTAGATCATTTTAAGTTTGAATAATAAACAATTGTTTGATATTTTGTAATTTAAATAGAAATCAATTTATAATTATTAAATCAAATATAAAGTGAATCTGTAAGATTGAGTAACAGTATATTTCAGGAGAGTCACTGAATAAATAAAGACAAATATGGTTTGACAAAATTAAAATCTAATCCAATAAATATAAATAATGAAGGATTTTCCGATTTCCTTTTGAACCTAATAAATTCATCACTCATCAGTCAATTTGCGAACTGTAAATCCCAATGTCTATTTAAGAACCGAACCAACGGTTCAGATTTGTGGCACACACCTCTTTGACATTTCTAGGATTCGATTAAAGTATAGTAACTATAAAAAAAACCATAAACAGGAAACGCGGTGTCTCTCTTTCCTCTTCGCAGTTGTCTTCAGATTCCCCCGAATCTCTCACCAAACTATCTTCGATATCGCACGCGCCGCCGCAGGCTTTGCCGCCGGCAACTGCTTTTACCCTTGTCTTCTCCCCTCTTTTATATCCATAAAACTCTTAAAGAAAAAGACCTAAGAAAACTCACCAAATTATCTTCTCCGCTTCAGTTTCTCTCTGTTGCTCTCTTTTGATCTTGATTGCTCTGAAATAAACGAGAGGGGGAGAGAAGAGCAAAGCCAAAAAAAAAAAAAAAAAAACACACCCAAAAAAAAGAATAAAAAAGTTCCAAAAACCAAAAAAAAATTATGGCTCAGGTTCAACCTCAAGGTCAGAATCCAAACGGTTCGGGAACAGCGGGCGGTACGACGTCGCTTTATGTTGGAGATCTGCATGCGAATGTCACGGACGCGCAGCTCTTCGAGGCGTTTAGCCAGATGGGTCAAGTTGTGACCGTTCGTGTCTGTCGGGATTTGGCTACTCGGAGATCTCTCGGTTATGGATATGTCAACTTCGCCACTCCTCAAGATGGTTAGGCTTCTCTTCTCTTCTCTTGATTAGGGTTATTGATTTTGGTATTATTGCAAGATTCAAATTGATACCATATTCTTTGCATTTTAACTTTATTTTGTTTGAAGATAAAAAAGCTATTCTGTATTTCTCACTTGTGTATTACTGTGTTAGGAAGATAGTGTAGATTGAAAAAGGTTTTCTTATTCAGGGTTTTTATCAAGATTAAGACACTACTATTTTGGGGGTATAGTGTGCACTATATCTGTTACCAAGATTGGGTTCAGGAAATTCATATGAATATTTGTTGTCTTTTTTCAGAGTCTGGTCTTTTTCAATTGTCTGTTGTTTATAGAGTGTATTCAGATTGTCTTAAGCAGAAACTGAATAAATAAAGATTGTGCCTCTATCATTGTTGCATATGCTCTAAGTGGATATTTCCTACATTTGATAAGGTTCAAGAAAATCAGTTTGTATAGTTGTTTCTTGTTTAGAAAGTGCCTTTTGCCTTAAAACAGAAATTGCATCAAGTAACAAATGTGCCCTTTTGTAATGTTGGTTTCTGTGGATTGTTTTTGCTATCCAAATTTATCCTTGCTAAAGGTTGCTATGTGTGATTCTGACCTTTGATGGGACTTTATGTTGACCGTTTCTTCTGGCAGCTGCAAGAGCGATTCAAGAAATGAACTACATTCCTCTTAATGGAAAACCTGTCAGGGTTATGTACTCTCATCGTGATCCTAGTGTTCGCCGAAGTGGTGCAGGAAACATATTCATCAAGGTATTCTCTTGCCTCTATTTTTTTCAACATCCCACCAATTGCAATCCTCTTCCAACAAAGATTTTGTCCTTTTTGTTCTGTAATCTTTATAGAATTGGGATACTGAACTCTTCCTTTTTCCCTTGGAACAATGACAATTTTGCTGCTTTCCTTTTGACTTTTCTCTTCTTTTCCTGTGCTAAACTTGGTTATATATGGCAGAATCTTGACAAGTCCATAGACCACAAAGCGTTGCATGATACGTTTTCTGCGTTTGGGAACATTATCTCGTGCAAGGTAGCTGTGGATTCTTCAGGGCAATCGAAAGGCTATGGGTTTGTGCAATATGAAACTGAGGAATCTGCCCAGAAAGCTATGGCTCAATTGAACGGCATGTTACTGAATGATAAGCAAGTGTATGTCGGACCTTTCCTCAGGAGGCAAGAAAGAGACTCTACCGCTAACGTAACAAAATTCACCAATGTGTATGTGAAGAATCTTGCTGAATCAACTACTGATGATGATTTGAAGAACACTTTTGGTGAGTTTGGAAATATTACAAGTGCGGTGGTGATGAAAGATGGAGATGGGAAGTCAAAGGGCTTTGGTTTTGTTAACTTTGACAATGCCGATGATGCTGCTAAGGCTGTGGAAGCTCTGAATGGGAAGACATTTAATGATAAGGAATGGTTTGTTGGTAGGGCCCAAAAGAAGTCTGAAAGGGAAACGGAACTAAAGGTTCGGTATGAGCAGAGTTTAAGGGAAGCTGCAGACAAGTTTCAAAGCTCTAACTTGTATGTTAAGAATTTAGATGACAGTATCTCTGACGAGAAACTGAAGGAGCTTTTTACACCTTATGGCACTGTTACATCTTGCAAGGTCCAATATTCCCCTTCCCTGCTAATCTTAATTTTACTATGCCCTGTTGGTTGCCTATATAAATTCCCCTTCTCGAAAACAATAACAGGTGATGCGGGATCCGAATGGCATAAGCAGGGGCTCTGGTTTTGTAGCATTCTCAACTCCTGAAGAAGCAAGCAAAGCTGTAAGCCAATTGTAATATAGTGCGGAGCCCATACATGAGCAAAGATATCTCTTCAGCTCTTACTAACAGTGGGTATTATCTGTACAGATGTCAGAGATGAGTGGTAAAATGATTGAAAACAAACCTCTCTATGTTGCTGTTGCTCAGAGAAAAGAGGACAGAAGGGCGATACTCCAGGTTTGTCCTCTTAAATATGCCTTGGGCAGGCTCTTTCGTTTGTTTATTTCACGATCTTAAGCAATTTGACCTGTCAATGTTGAGTGGAAATGACATGTCTGTTTACAGTTCCCATCACTAACAAAGCGATGCATCTAGATGTTCGATGTCCGAGTCACCTGACTCATGATTCTTACTTAAAAAGAGATTGGATTTAGTTATCATATTTTTCTTCATACGCTATAAATAACATTGCATGTGTGATTAACTTTACGATAGTTTTTTTTTCCCCCTGTTATATGTCTGCGCTTTTAACTGTATAATAGACAAAGAAATGCACATATATGTCTGCGCTTTTAACTGTTATGCATCCTATGATCTAAGATTTAGATTATGCCTTTTGGAATTTTATATATTCCTGTTAACTGTTACTTGTGCCATGATGCCAACAGGCTCAGTTTTCCCAAATGAGACCGGGGGCAATGCCACCATCTGTTGGGCCTCGTATGCAGATTTATTCCCCTGGTGGTCCAGGTATTGGACAACAAGTGTTTTATGGTCAGGCACCTCCTCCTATGATTCCTCCGCAGGTATTTCTTTTTCCTAATACACCTAAGCACTACTTCCTGTTAACTGTTGGGTTATTTGTAACATGTGATTTTGTACATGATAGTCCGGGTTTGGCTACCAGCAACAGATGGTTCCTGGAATGAGACCCGGTGGTGGACCGATGCACAATTTCTTCATGCCAATGGTTCAGCATGGCCAGCAGCGTCCTGGAGGTAGACGCCCTGGTGGGATCCAGCATTCTCATCATCATCAGCAGCAGCAAGTTCCCATAATGCAGCAGCAGCAGCAGCAGCAGCACCCGAGGGGTCGCATGTTCCGCTATTCGCAAGGCCGTGGAAGTGGTGGTCCCCCTGATGTTCCTGGAATGCTTCCATATGAGATGCCTAGTAATATGCCGCTACGTGACCCTGTGCTTTCTCAACATGTTCCTATCGGAGCTTTGGCTACATCTCTTGCTAATGCGTCTCCAGAACACCAGAGGACGGTGAGATAGCTATTTTTGTTTGTTTTCGCTTTTATCTTATGTTCGGGTTTGGTTGTTAGATGTTGATTAAGATGTTGTGATGTGTGTAGATGCTGGGCGAGAATCTGTATCCGCTTGTGGAACAGCTTGAGGCAGAGTCTGCAGCTAAAGTGACTGGGATGCTTTTGGAGATGGATCAAACCGAAGTGCTCCATCTCTTGGAGTCACCTGAAGCTCTCAAGGCTAAAGTAGCCGAGGCTATGGACGTTCTCAGAAGTGTTGCTGCGGGTGGTGCAGCCGAGCAGCTTGCCTCTTTGAACCTCAACGACAACCTTGTCTCTTAAGTCTTCTTGTCTTCTTGTTGGATTTGGGAAAATACAGTTTTCGTAGTGTGGTTTTTGTCTTTTCTTTACACATTTGGAGACTTCTTTTTCTGTAGGATTCTTTGACATGGTTTTTTTCTCCCTTCCACCCTTCAAACTTGATATGTTTTGTTTTTGTTTAAAAACTTGATTGGATGTCGTTTGTTTTTCTTGAAAACAAATTTTAAAGCCATCGTGTCCAAGAGAATTAAGTTGACTAATCATGGTTGTCGTTTTGGTTTTAATATTTTTTAAGAAAATCTAATTTACAATATCAATAGATTTTAATATTTTTATAAGTAATGTTTTAACTTTTTTATTTTAGTGTATTTATTAAACTATATGATTATATTATTTTGTATTTATGTCAAATAGAAAAATTACCTAAAATTTACTTAATTTTGGTTTTAATTATTTCAACATATTTTAATATGAAATTTTAATAAAATATCTATAATACGTTTGATTAAATTTGTGATATTTACTTATTTGATATTAATTTATTGATTATAACATTTCTGTTTATATACAACTATTTGACTGTCAATTTAACCAACTTGCATATATAATTATATGTTCTTAAGAATAAAAACAATTTTTTTCATATTTAGAAGTTTAATTAAAACTAGATTGTTCATTCTAAAAAAATTTGAACTTGTTTACTTTGGAATTTAATTTCTACTAATCCACTTTTTCGTAGAAGACGAAATCCATTTTTCGTAGAAGACGAAATCTATTTTTAGTAGAACGTAATTTAAAATTTTAATTTATCAAGTTTTTCAACAAAAAAATTAATAGTTTTATTTTTTTACTTATAAAACTATTTATTTCATTAAGTTTTAGAAAATAGAAAGGGTAAAAGGGACAAAAAAAAATGTTTTTTTATACCAAAGAGACAATCATAATGTTTTTTTGTTCCGTTTAGGCAAATTTTTCAACTTTTAATTCATAATAAAACGTAGGCCGTAACTGGCAAAAATTTGAATAGAGAGGAATAGAACAAAATGAATGGAATACAGTTATAGCCTACGACAGTTAAAAAAAATATTTTCAATGTCATCAGCAAAATACTAAACACTAAATCCTAAATTCTAAATCCTTGAATAAACTTTAAACTTTTGGATAAATCATAAACTCTAAATAAAAAATACTAAACACTAAAACACTAAACCCTAAAACCTTGAGTGTTTTAGTGTTTAGTATTTTTGATTCAAAGTTTAGGATTTATCCAAGGGTCTAAGATTTATCCAAGGGTTTAGGGTTTAGGAATTAGGATTTAGGGTTTAGTGTTTTGCTCACGATGTTAAAAATATTTTTATTTTTTTTTCGTATAATTACTACTATTTTTTATTTAAAAAATATTATAACTTAACAATATTTATTTCTTTTATTAAAGATATCGAATATGAAATAAAAAAATCTTATTTGTTAGGTTCAACCAAGAATAATAGTCACTAGTTTAAGATCCGCGCAATTGTGCGGGATGAATGTTATATATAAACTATTTTTATCTATTATTATTTATTTATATTCATTTATGTATTATATATATAATTAAATTAGAGTAAAGACATAAATCAAAACAATACATCTTGTTTATTTACGATATTTTTGGTAATAAATCAAAACAATTATTTTATTTATTTTATATGGTATATAACTAAATTTCAATGACATGGACATAGATATATAGTATATTTTGACATAAATATTTATTATTGAGAATTCATACTCATATGATAACACAAATCTTCTAAAGTGCGATTTTCTTAATGCAAATTTCAAATTAAAATATTAAGGTTTCAATATTTTTTCAATACAAATATAGAAATTTATCATTCAAGTATTTTCCTATGTTATATAGTTTTAAAATTAAACTATATAACATATAATATGAATGTCTAGTAAATGAGACTTCATATTCATTAGGGCTTTTTGCAAAAGTAACTCAAAACTTGAAGTCAAACAGAAAACTAACCTTTTCTTTTGACTCCTTTTTTTTTTGAGATTTTAACCCCACACCTGCATTTTATCTACGAAAATGCCATTAACATTTTTTTTTTTTTTTTCGAAAATGGCTTCTTTACTGTCTCAACCTCATCTTCTTCAAGTATTTACAATATTGCCACTGCAATGAATAGTGGCAACAACCTTGTACGAACTGTTTGGAGCTTTTAATGCCCTTTAATGCACGTAAATCTCTTTACACTCTCTCTGTTTCAATTGTTATGAACTAAAAACAACATTTCTTTCACTTTCTCTCTATATTCATCCAAAAAACTCAAGCTTTTGATTCAAAATATGGGCTATGGTTGACAGAGCCATATTTCTTTCGTTTTTACTTACGGTTGCTTTCGTTTGAGGTTCTGGGTGGTTGGAGAAGACCCTGTGTGCAAACGAAGTCATCTCACCTAGTTTAAGGTACGAATTTGAATTTTTTTTCAAGATCTGTTCGCGTAGAAGACTTACTAGTAAGTCATCTGTATGTAGAAGACTTACTGATGAGTCTTCTGGTCAAACGGACGACTTAAATTAAGTCGTCCAGCTTTGTTTGTTAAAAAAAAACACTCCAGACGACTTATATATACGTCGTCTACGAGAAACGGGCTAGTTTTGCATTTGACCGAATCGTGTCAGATCTTTGACTATTTCTGGACGACTTATAATTCAGTCGTCTCTGGGAAAGTTAAAATTTTAATATTTTATGAAAACTTGACGACTTACGTGTAAGTCGTCCTAGGTTAGTTTTGTAATTGAAAAATAAAACTTCATAATTTAACTTTAACCAGACGACTTAATATAAAGTCGTCCCTCCAGAAGACTTAATTTAAAGTCGTCCGGGGAAAGCAAAGTCGTCCAGAATTTTTCCCAATTTTCTGGTCAAACCTTGCTTATCCCGGACGACCTTAAATTAAGTCGTTTAGCTGGACGACTTTCATCTAAGTCGTCTGGAGAAAGTTAAATTTCAAGTTTTATTTTTCAATTACAAAACTAACCTAGGACGACTTACACGTAAGTCGTCAAGTTTTCATAAAATATTGAAATTTTAACTTTCCCAGAGACGACTGAATTATAAGTCGTCCAGAAATAGTCAAAGATCTGACACGATTCGGTCAAATGCAAAACTAGCCCGTTTCTCGTAGACGACTTATATATAAGTCGTCTGAAGTTTTTTTTTTAACAAACAAAGCCGGACGACTTAGAATTAAGTCGTCCCTTTTAATTTTCAATTGCAAAAGTGACCTCTTTAGACGACTTACCTTTAAGTCTTCTGGACGACTTAATGCTAAGTCGTCTGCGGCAATGTTTATTGAACTTCTTCATTTTCTCTATGTTTACTAATGTGTTTTATTTTGAATATTTGCAGATGATTTTTCAGTTACATGCAGTGTATGGAGAATGGTTGTTGAGAGATTTCCGTTGGGATTTTGTGGTTGATGATCTCAAAGGAGCAAGATTGTTTTTATTGAATGAAGATTCAACACATGCTGAACTTGTTGCAATGGCTCAAGAAGATTATAACCTGGACATGAGAACAGTGAGTGTGGAGATTAGCTACTCATTACCAGCAGAAATGATGATGGCTCCAGGCAGTCTTCCCATTCATGTTACAAGTGATAGACAAGTTCGAAACTTGCTGGAGATACTCAAAACCCATAGAGTATGTCTTTGTGTATCAAGCCGCAGCAAGGTCGAAACGGTTTCAGAGAAAAGGGATATTGATGAAGCTGGTGAATGGGAAAAAGATGTTGGTGATAATGATGAAGCTGGTGAATGGGAAGAAGATGTTGGTGGTGATGATGAAGATGTTGGTGATAATGAGTTTGTTGAAGATGAAAATCAAGATGGGGAGGAGGAAAATGGGGAGGAGGATGCTGATAATTCTATTGTTGGTGAAACGGATCAGAATGGTGGGGATTACAGTCTTTATGGAAAGGTTCCAGATGAGGACGAGGAAGATGATGATAATATTTGTTTTGAAGAAATCCAAAAGGCATATGCTAAGACAAATGCTATTGAAGGAGGAAAATCGAATGGTACCATCTATGTCAACCAGAGTTTTGTTAGCAAGGGTGCACTGCTTTCAGAGCTGCGGTTGGCAGCAGTGAGGGGTAAGTTTTCTTTCAGATTATACAAATCAACGAAAACTCTCGTTGTGGCAACATGTCCGGTTAGCTATTGTGGATGGAAGGTCAGAGCGAGTGTCAAACATGGGACAAACACGTTTTGGGTAACAAAGTATGTGGAAAAACATTTATGCTCAGCGGGAGACCGAATCGCTCAGCGGAGACACTGTACTCCGAAGTATGTAGGTAGTCTTTTCATTGATCGTGTTGGAATCATTGATGGGATAACTCCGCAGCATATCACTGATGCAATGAGGAACATGTTTGGCATGGCGCTTGATTACACCACTTCATACAGAGCACTGTTATATGCACAAAGATTGGTGAGAGGATCAGCAGAAGAAGGGTATTCGCGTCTGGCATCATATCTCGAGCAAATCTCCATTGCAAATCCTGATTCTATCACGGCGATAGAACTTGATTCTATGAAAAGATTTAAGTATCTATTTCTCTCTTTTGGAGCTTCTATCAAAGGTTTTAAGTATCAGAGAAGGGTCATTGTGGTGGATGGAACTCACCTAAGTGGAAAGTATGGAGGAACTATGTTAGTTGCAGCCGCACAAGATGGCAATTTTCAGATATTCCCATTGGCTTTTGGGATCGTGGATGAGGAAGATATACCTTCTTGGGAATGGTTTTTCACAAAATTGGCTAGTTGTATATCTCATGACAAGCCTCTGGTGATAGTCTCCGACCGGCACAAGGCCATTAAAAGTGCGTGTGATAAGGTGTTTCCTTGGGCAACCCGAGGAATATGTTATTATCACCTTCAAGATAACATTGTCAAAAAGTTTAAAGGGAAACATCTCATGTACTTGGTGAAAGGGGCTGCTTATGCTCACACGGTTTACGATTTTGACCGGTACATGGCTGAGATACGGAGTGCAAACCCGGAACTTGCAACGTATTTGGAGAAAGCCGACGTCAGGCTATGGTCAAGGGTTTATTGTAAGGGGAACAGGTTCAACATAAAAACAAGCAACATTGCTGAATCTATTAATTCCGCACTGAAGCGAGCAAGAGGATTTCCGATTACGTTCCTGCTGGAGTTCATAAGGCAGAAGTTAGGAAAATGGTATTGGAAAAGGAGACAAGATGCTTTGAGTCTCACAACTGAACATAGCCGGGCTGTTGAATACTTGCTTGCTGTTCGAGAAGAGATAGCGGGTATGATGACGGTCGAACCAATTGATGGATGGCATTTCTTTGTCAAAGGTGGCAAAATGGACTGTGTGGTTGATTTGGAACATGCAAAGTGTGATTGTGGTGTCTATGGAGTGGAGAAAATACCTTGCTCTCATGCTATAGCTGCTGGAATACATGCTGGTTTGCATATCTCCACACTTGTATGTCCACTGTACTCAAAGAATTATCTGTATGCAGGATACTCAGAGAATATATATCCTATCGTGTCACAACATATTGAGGAACGAGAATGCTTTCCTCCAGAACTAAAGCGTGGTCGGGGGAGACCGAAGAAATCAAGATGGCAATCTTGGTTGGAGCTATCTAGGATGAGAGGACACAAACCCAGGAAGAAACACAGGGCACGGAGATGCTCAAACTGCAAGGAAACTGGCCATACGAAACCACAATGTACACAACCAGTTGACTAGTTGTCCAGACGACCTAAATTTAAGTCGTCCCGTCTTGATTACCCGTCCAGACGACTAAATATTTAGTCGTCCAGTGTATTTTATTTTTAGACGACCTTCTACTAAGTCGTCCAGTGTATTTTATTTTTAGACGACCTTCTACTATCCCTTCAAGTGTATTTTATTTTTAGACGACCTTCTACTAAGTCGTCCAGTGTATTTTATTTTTAGACGACCTTCTACTATCCCTTCAAGTGTATTTTATTTTTAGACGACCTTCTACTAAGTCGTCCAGTGTATTTTATTTTTAGACGACCTTCTACTATCCCTTCAAGTGTATTTTATTTTTAGACTACCTTCTACTATCCCTTCAAGTCGTCCAAACCTTCTAGACGACTTATTTGTAAGTCGTCCAGTTGGAAAACCTTCCAGACGACTTATAATAAGTCGTCCAAACCTTCTAGACGACTTATTTGTAAGTCGTCCAGTTGGAAAACCTTCCAGACGACTTATAATAAGTCGTCCAAACCTTCTAGACGACTTATTTGTAAGTCGTCCAGTTGGAAAACCTTCCAGACGACTTATTTGTAAGTCGTCCAGTTGGAAAACCTTCCAGACGACTTATTTCTTCCAGACAACTTATATCATGTTCAAATACAAAAATCATGTTAAAAATCATGTTCAAATACAAAAATCATGTTCAAAAATCATGTTCAAATACAAAAATCATGTTAAAAATCATGTTCAAATACAAAAATCATGTTAAAAAATCATGTTCAAATACAAATCTAATCATACATGCCCACGAACTTATCACCATCCACATTTTCTTTCAGATGCTGATCAACAAGCTCCTTCCATATATCCACCGCCATATTATCCCTCATTTTCTTCGCGTTGCACCTAGCAAAGTCTTTAGGGTCAAAGGAGCCCCCGAGCGCATGACATTCAATGTACTTTACAGTGTACACGCCACAATCACCATTGTTGGCCGTGGGTACACCTTTCAGCGGTCTCTCATATGTGTATGGCTCCAACCCGTATTTGACCCGCATTTCGTCGGTGGCTGCGCACTCAACAAGCAGATAAGGGACCATCTGGAGAAAAGGCTCCATTATCGCATCCCATGCGTCTGGTACACTAGATGAAGGTATGCTGTCCCAGACGACTATGTGCCTCTTAGGGATCGATATCCAAATAGCAACCCAATGCTTGTCGTCCAAGTTCACTGGCGCATAGATATCATCAATGTCCTCCCCCCACTTCTTGTTTGATTGGCAAAATGAAGGTATTGATCCGTCATAAAAATACGACGCCCCACCAGGTAGAACTCTTCCTAAACCTTTGTGATCAGGTTCCGATGTTTTGAAGAGCTGATACTGCTCTCTCCAAGACTGAGAAAAGTTGTGATCCAGGAAGCACATTCGCTCGCTCCTGAAAGCTTGTGGGTTCTCCTGATACCTCTGCCTTAGCACATTAATCCAAGCATCTATATGCTGCATATTAAATATAACAAGTTAGAAGTTACCAGACGAAGACGACTTAATTATAAGTCGTCTACGTGGTCGTCCAAGTAGACGACTTTCCAGACGATTTATCTTTAAGTCGTCTGGAAAGTAGTCTACTTGGACGACTTTGTAGACGACTTAAATCGTGTGCAGAAGACTTACGCAGTCTTCCAGCCATCCTCTGGCTGTCCGGAGGAAGTGGTACCACCTTGTTGGTGATGTACGTGGTTTGTCCTCGATCTTAGTTAAATAATGACTGCAAACAAAAAAGCAATCAGTTTTGGACGACTAAATCAAGCTATTATGGGTAAAGCAATCACTTACGGATCAGTTTTCAACCAATCAGCGAGTTCCTTCAACTTTTCTTTGTTTACTGGCGGAAATGGATTATAGGCTGCCACTTTATCTTTTTTTTCTCTGCCATATAAGGAGATCTCACAGTAGGAGCAGGTTTCTTCGCTCGTTTACTCTTTGCACGCTTGTCCAATACAACCAGGCTCGGTTGTGAAACTGGATCGCTTGGCTCGGTGGAAGCGAGGCTCGGTTGTTGATCTGTGGAAGCGAGGCTCGGTTGGTGATCGGTGGAAGTGACAGCAACAATCTCTTTGGAGGTGACACCATCTGCTTTATTTACCGAGTTCGCCTCGGTTGCTGTATCCTCCGGCAACCATCTCTGCAATAAAAGTTGCACACAAGTTAACCCTGGACGACTTAAATAAAAGTTGTCTGGACGACTAGTTGACCCTGGACGACTTAAAATTAAGTCTTCCGTGGTCAACTAGTCGTCCAGACAACTTACGTTTAAGTCGTCCAGGGTCAACTAGTCGTCCAGACAACTTTTACAGTCGTCTGGACAACTAGTTAACCCTGGATTTGATACTAACATATTTGATTTGAGGAGGCTGTTTCTTTTGAGGAGGAGGCTGTTTCTTTTGAAGAGGAGGAGGCTGCTGCTGTTTCTTTTGAGGAGGAGGAGGCTGCTGTTTGGTTTGATGAGGAGGAGGCTGGTTACTAACCACGGTTTCATTGGCATGAGGGGTAGCCTGTTTGTTTCTACCCCCGGTTTCTTTGGCAAGAGGGGTAGGCTGTTTATCTTGAGGGGTAGCCTGATTGGTTAGAGGTGGAGGGGTAGCCTGATTGGTGACACCAACCTTCTTCTCCACAGCTTCCAATCTATCAGACAACTTCCTAAACTCCCTCATGCACTTATTAAACCCTTTTTTCATAGCCTCAGCTACGCCCTTGAACATAATTTCCAACTCCTCTCTGGTCACCCCTCTAGCCTCTTCTCTAGCCTCTTCTCTAGCCTCTTCAGGAGCCTCTTTACGAGCTTTCTTCCGAGGTCTTGGATTGTCTTCCTCCTCCTCCTCCTCCTCCAACACAACCATCTCTTTGGCCTTCTTCGATGGAGTCACAACCTTAGGTTTTGTATTGACCTTAGTACCAGTGACTTCCCAGCAATCCATGGTCCACTTCCACGGTCTCCGCTCATACATGACTTTAATGATGTTCTCCGCGGGCAGGTCCTCAACCTCAGAGTCCCATTTTGGCCACATTTCACTAATGTCCTTCTCAACAAAGTTGATCACGCGGGTCTGCAGTAAATAGAAGAATCGAGTTAGATATTTGAAAAAAAATACTAAATAGACGACTTAATTATAAGTCGTCTACTAAGTCGTCCAGCTGGAAGACCTTCCAGACGACTTATAATAAGTCGTCTAATAAGTCGTCCAGATGGAAGACTTTCCAGACGACTTAATTAAGTCGTCCGATAAGTCGTCCAGCTGGGAAGACTTTCCAGACGCCTTATTATAAGTCGTCTAATAAGTCGTCCAGATGGAAGACCTTCCAGACGACTTATAATAAGTCGTCTAATAAGTCGTCCAGATGGAAGACTTTCCAGACGACTTATAATAAGTCGTCTAATAAGTCGTCCAGCTGGGAAGACTTTCCAGACGACTTATTATAAGTCGTCCGATAAGTCGTCAAGCTGGACGACCTTCCAGACGACTTATAATAAGTCGTCTGCGCAGTCTTTTGGATTGAAGTAAATACCTGACTCAAGATAGCAGCTTTCATTGATCTGCGGCCTCTGCTGCCCTCGTAAGCCAGTATCGGTGGAGACGGACTGTCTGCTCTGGGACCACCAATACTAGCACCCAATTCCGGCATAGCTGTGTACGTCCAGACTTGAAGAACTTGTATAAACCCATCCACGGTGTAACAGCCAGCAATTTCTTTGTTCCACAAAGAGTCCATCAGCACCTTAAACGCGACTCTCCCCCATGGATAATTCTCAAACCGTTCTAAATCCATCACTAGCCTTGCCAGAGTAGATCGTGTAGCGGTTGAAAACTTTCTCCCTTCAATGAATCCAGTGAAGATGGAGAGGTACGCGAGCCGCTTGCGATCTTCCCTGGACCAATCCCCGCATCTCTTCAGTGCTGCTATTATCTGATCAGTAGTTGGCCCAGCTTCCAGATGAACTCCCAGCATCCCCCAGAAAGAAACCATCTCTGGGGTAACGTCACATTTTGGTGTCTCAAGGTCCTCGATGTACTCGCAGTTTAGACCAGTGAGGTTTTCAAACTCTAACAGTGAAAACCTCAAAGGTTCTGGACCAACGAGAGACCACATCTCATACTTCTTCTTAATGTCCAGCTTGAAACTGAGCATGTAGTGAACCAGCCTTGAAGCCCAACCAAATCCCTGCTCCTTGAACTTGATGAAAACTCCCAAACTCGACTCCTTGAGCTCTTCAAATTCGTCATCAGTAAGAGCTTTCCTAAGAGCAGTATGCAACTTGCTGTTATCCGTATGATACGAAATGCTATTGTGGGCTTCTGGCTCTTCCCCTGATGTGTATAACCTACGGGGGAGTTCTGGAATATCCATCCTTTTTGTCTGCAAAATAATCAAAGACAACAATATAAGTCCAGACGACTTAGTAGACGACTTAAATTTAAGTCGTCTGGAAAGTCTTCCAAATGGACGACTTATATTTAAGTCATCTACTAAGTCGTCCAGTTGGAAGACTTTCCAGACGACTTAAATTACTTACAAGTCTTCCAGTCGCAGAAGGAGTTGGAGTACTCGTCATTGCGGTTATAGATCTGAAAAAATAAACGTGAAACGGTGAGAATGAGTAAATTGATAGAGACAACGTTTTATGTTCATCTTTTCCTCGAGATTGATGACTTAGCGGCGTTAGGGTTTACAGAGAAACGGCGCTAAGGTTTACAGAGAAGAAGCGGCGGCGCTAGGGTTTAGAAGAAGCGGCGGCGCTAGTGTTTAGAGGAAGCGGCGGTGAGAACGTTGGTGACCACGGTGGCGAGGGCGACGGTTTGTTCGGAAATAGTGGAAGCGGCGGCGCTAGGGTTTAGAGGAATCGGCGGCGCTAGGGTTTAGAGGAATCGGCGGCGCTAGGGTTAGAAGAAGCTGCGGCGACAACGGTGAGAATGAAGTGAGATAGATAGCTGACGTTGAGAACGATGGTTTGTTCGGAAATCGTGGGAATTCGAAATCGCCTTTGAGAGAGAACTGTTAGGGTTTCTGAATTTCGTGAAAAATGAAACAAAAAAAAAAAAATCACCTTATATATTGGGTAAATAATCCGGTTAGCTTTAAAAGTACATTGGTAAACTTTAAGGTTTGGTCCGGTTTAGACGACTTATTCTGGCTGATAATGTACAACAGACGACTTAATATTTAGTCGTCTGTTTTCAGACGACAAAATATTAAGTCGTCCTAGACCCTAAAATGAACCCCTAAACTAAAATGACTAGATTAACTAACTAACCACGTTATAAAATCAAATTATACTTAAATAGTGTTTACTATACACAGAAATGAACACGCATAAGTAATTTTAAAAATTTTCAAAAACGGTTTTAATGCTTTCCAAAATCTAACCCTAAGAACACATACAATACTACAACATATGTTGATGAAACATAAACTAAAGAATATCATGACTCACTACTTTCACTCATCTATGCTGAAAACAATTGAAATTTGTTATATCTTAATTTATACCTCCTAAGACATATGTTAATTACATAATTCCCATTTTTCACTTATCAAAATATTTTTTACAAAATTTTTAAATTATGTTTAAGACTAACTGTCCAGACGACTTTCAGTTAAGTCGTCTGGACGACTTATTTTCAAGTCGTCTAAACAGACGACTTGCGAGGGGTAGAAACGTAAAAAAAATTCCGTTTTTTTGTTTGGTCACAAGGGGATAGTTGTAATTTCAATAGCCTTTTAGGTTACTTTTGCCTTTGACCCAAGTTGGGGTATTGTTTTGGTTTGACTCCAAGTTTTGAGTCACACTTGGCAATTCTCCCTATTCATTATGGTCATTTGTATCTTGTTATTACCAAAAAAATTAAACCATTGATCACAAAATTTTAGTGTGAGACATTTAACGTTTTTAGTAATTTATAGTCGTTTTAAAAATTCAAAATATAATATATAAGAAAAAAAATATTAATTTTATTATATGATTAATGTGGTTGTTTAATATCTTTTAATAATATAAAATTAAACAAAAAGAGCTAAGATACAAAAATTATTATCAAATATTTATTATTCATAATCATTGATTGTAATATATACGTTAATCATATTAGGCAATTCCGTAGTTTTTATTTAAGAAAAGTACGAGAATATTCTTTTAAAATGTATATTATAAGTTAACATGAACCAATATATTTTTTTAAAAAATTATGAATTTCATTTTCAAAGTGGCACATCGTTACAAAACAGTGTTGTAATGTTTCTCGATTAATATACAAAGTGATAGTAGAATTACGATGGCCATGACAGCCGGCTACCCTTTGTCTATCTTGGGGTCAAAATCTCTTAAAATTTATTTGAAAAACTTTATAATAGCAAAAGTTAAAGGGCAAATCTCCAAAATAGCATCTTTCTAAGTTTATATCACAAAAATAGCACTCAAAAACTAAAATGACCAAAATAGCACATTTCTAAATTTATCCTTTGAAAAGTTTAATTTTTTTATTTTTCAAAATTTGAAATCTTATCCCCAAAACCTCATTTCTCAGATCTAAACCCTAAACCCTAAACCCTAAACCCTAAACCCTAAACTCTAAATCCTAAACTCTAAACTCTAAGCCCTAAACCCTAAACCCTAAACTCTAAACTCTAAACCCTAAACCCTAAACCCTAAACTCTAAACCCTAAACCCTAAACTCTAAACCCTAAACCCTAAACCCTAAATCCTAAACCCCACCCTTTAACTCTAAACCCTAAGTTTGTGACTTTTGATAAAACATTAAGTGCTATTTTTGTGATTTTTGACCTTGAGTGCTAGTTTGGGAACAAAAACTTGATTTAGTGCTATTTTTGTTTTTTCTCAAAAGTTAATTATAATTAAATTATATTTTTGGAACTTGTGTGTTTGGGGGTCAAAATCTTTCAACGTTTAATTGCAAATAACAATGTAATAAATAAATAAAAATATTGAAGAAAACAAATGTCACATGAAATATGAACGTCTCTTATCTTCTCCTTGCCCCATCATCATCGTCGCTTATGCGTTTAGTCTTCTAAATAATACATACAATTTATCTTCTTTTCCATTTCATTTCTCCGAGAGAACTTTTGCATTTAAAAAAAAAAAGAAAATCGAGAAGGAGACTGAGGATCGTGCAGAGGAAAAGACACCCCCCACCAAGTTTTCAATTTCGAGGAGAGATACGTTTCAGTTTTGATCTTGATTCGTTCCGGGTAACCACCATTTCTTTTCTTTAATCGGTCTCTTCGTCGTTTAGATCGTTCTTGATTTGATGCATTTGCGACAGGATGGGCAGATCGGGAGATTGACCCACTTTAGGTTAAGCAAGATTGGATTTTTAATCTGGCATCTGATTCGATTTGGTTAGGGTAATCGAATCAGTAACTTAATTTGCCAAGATCATGTTTTTATGTACTAAAATGTAATAACGCTTTTGCAGAAGCTCTATACTTTTGGAGCTAAAGCAAACCCTGAAGGAAGGCTGCTCCTGTGATGTTCTTAATGGTAAATTATTGTGCACTTGTTTATGGATTTCTTATGCTTATTATTAATATCCTTGTCTGCTTCTTCTGTTTCTGTGACTGGCTCTCTCTAGGTATCCTCAAAGTCCTTGTAATTTTTGATCGAGTGCGCTTGTGTTCTATAGTCAGAGAGTTATGAATCCAATGCAAGGCCCACGGAATAGTGATGTGAATCAAGGAGATAATGAACCGGTTTATAACACAGAGATGAATCCATTAGTAGACAATGAGTTCTCAAACAGCGGTACGCCTTCAGGACGACCAACCTACGCAAGCTCGACTTCTCAAAATCATAACTGGTGGAGATTTGGGGAGTCCAGCTCAGCGTCGGGAATGGAGACGAATCACCAGCTGCCCCAAGATGGATATGCTGGGGGTTACATGAGAGATGGGCCTTCTTTCTTGCGCGGTTCAGGCGCTAACGCTATGCCACAGCATGTGAATATGAGCATGGACATGGACAGCGATGGTTACGGTGCACAGACTTCCGGGGTCGTTTTCCGTCATAGTAACTATGGGAGTTCATTAGGAAGCTCAGTTCAGGCCGCTGGAGAGAGCAGTAGTGGTCCTGCCTCTTCTTTGGGTCTTTGGGGTTCGTCCTGCAAAAGAAAGGCTCTCGAAGGAGTTCCCAGCAGCTCTTTCTCTGGTGAAACTCCTGACTTCGTTTCTCAGAACGAGAATGCAGGTCATCCTCGTTATGGTGCTTCAACACCCTCACAAACTTCTCCGAATGTTACTAGTAATCATTTTGGCCGGACAGAACCCATGTTTGGAGGAGCTAGATCGGTGGCTTCAACTAATGCTTTTCATTCCGTAAGAAACACTGACATTTCGTCAAGACCTGGCAGAAGGTTAAATCCGAGGCAGCCTCAGGAGTCTGTAGCATTCAGCATTTCACTTGGTGGAACTTCTGTGCGTCCCACTGGCTCTTTGCAACAGAATATACTATTAAACGCTCCTTCCTCTGTAGATCCTCTAGATGTGAGGTCAACAGCATTCGCTAGTGGCTCAAGCAGTGGTGAGCATCCGACAAATATAGTCCATCACCCTGCTTTGACGAGGAACATACACCAGTTTTCTTGGGATAGAGGAAGCGGTTCTTCGGGTGTTGAAATGCCACAGTGGGAAACACCAAGAAGCAATCCGGAGCAGCCCACCATGTTTGCACCTCCAACTGACATTAGAAACCCTGTGCATGATCAATCCATGTGGAGTTTCACACGTGGGAGTCCTGTAGATTCTCCGTTCGCTTCTCGAGGAGGGCCGAGTTCAGCTATTCATGGGCAGCAGCAGCCATCAAATCCCGCATGGATTCCTCCTCAGAGTGGCCCAATACATAATCCAACGAGGGCATCAGAACTATCCCCTTGGTCTTTATTTCCTAGTATTGAATCTCAATCTGCTAGTCATGGTCCCTTATTGCCCACAGGTCCTTCTCTTTCCTCAAATGAGGCTGCAATGCCATCTAGCTCTAATAGCCGGAGCCATCGCTCACGGCAAAGAAGGTCAGGGTTGTTATCTGAGAGACAGAATGAGCTTCTCCACTTGCGTCACTTAGGGAGGAGCTTAGCTGCTGACAGTGATGGAAGGAATCACCTTATCTCTGAGGTCTGTCTTCTATAAATTACTCAGCTCTTTAATGATTATTCTTAACTGCCTACAATAGCATTTGACCATTTCTTGGGGGTGATGTTTTCTGGTGTTTTACTTTTGTGATATAATCTGGTTTTGTACTTTTGTGATCTAAGTTAATATATGAGAGCTAGAGCAGTTTGGTGCATTCTGATATGACTTAGTGCAAACCATAGTAACGTTATGGGAAATGTTTCTTGTTTTGTAAACCTCCTTTTGTTTTTTGTTTTTGTACTTCGATAAGAGTTTTAATAGTGAGTTGTACTGTACTCTTTCCTCTTTTTGTTCGCAGATACGTCAGGTGTTGTCCGCCATGAGAAGAGGGGAAAGTTTACGTATTGAGGTATGATTTTGACACAAGTGATTCTCTTGTTTATATCAGTTTATTGGTAGTATTGTTTTCCTGAAGTGTGCGAAGGAGTCCTGCCCTGAATACACGTTTTCGCTTTATAACCTTTAAACCATAGTTTCCTGCAAACAAGTGCCTGACATCTTTGTAGCTGCAATGTATCATAGTCTTAAGTATTATAGGTCTCACATTACGAACATAGTCTTAGCCACTCGTGAGTTCCTTCTATTCCTTTCTGAAGCATTACATGTGTAGCTTACCTTCCTGTTTCTCGATTCGATAGGATTACATGGTGTTGGATCCACTTATCTTCCAGGGTATGACTGAAATGCACGATAGGCATCGGGAAATGCGCCTTGATGTCGACAACATGTCGTACGAGGTGAGTATTCAATTTCCTTTTTGACTGTTTAATCGCAATCTTCCCATTTGCCAATGTTGTCTGGGAATGAATGTAGGAGCTATTGGCACTTGGGGAACGCATAGGAGATGTGAGCACTGGACTTAGCGAAGATGTCATTCTGAAAACTATGAAACAGCACAAATGTACATCTTCTTCTCCTGAGTTGCATCAGTACATGGAGCCTTGCTGTATTTGTCAGGTAAACTAGTTATAAACTAAAGAGTATTCCTTTTCACTACTGTACATTAATCATGCATCTGTATACTCAGCTTGGCCAGAAGGCCATTCCTTACGCGACAATTACACTTAGTGAGCATAAAAGATAAGAAAAGTGGTTTTTTATTGTTTCTCTTGCATGTGGAGTGAAATAGGATACTACAGATAAGATAGGTTGGACCAGAGTTTGTTTGTTGTTTGGGAGCCTTCTGAGATTTGGAAAACTTAGTTTCTTCTGGGTCTCTACTTAATGTGTCTCTACTTAAGTCACGAACTGATGTGGAACTGTTTTTCTTGGTGCTGTTTTGACAGGAAGAATATGCAGAAGGTGATGATCTTGGGACCTTGGAATGTGGCCATGAGTTCCACAAGGACTGTATCAAGCAATGGGTCATGCTCAAGAATCTCTGCCCCATATGTAAGACCGTGGCATTAACAACGTGATGGTACTCTCATCTTAATTGCGCATCCCGGCTCCATTCATCATCCTTTCGATGCCAAAAGAAAAGAAAAAAAAATATTTTAAAGAACTGTTCTATCTATCCCTATTCTCATATCAAATATTTAATTGTTATGCTTGCTCGTTATGTCACACTGTTAAGAGAACATTATGACAAACAAATTCATAACATATCCATGGAGAAAGAATAATTCATTAGAATCCTTTGTAATTGTTGATAGTTGATTGTTCATTTCTTAATAACATGCCTTTCAATTTCTTACACAGATTTTGTTTTTCAAATTTTCTCAAAAGTAAAAGTAGGAATGCTTAAGCTACAGATATCATGTAGAATAAAAAAGTTCACATTTCTTGTTCCCAATGAGAATAATTCCCTCATAATAAGATGCTTTAAAGTTCTCACAAATGTTTTGTTTATGACAATTGAGCAGTAGAAATGCTTAAACTAGAGATATCATGCGTCTCAATTTAAGCTCTTGTTCCCAATGAGAATAATTCCTTTGTAATAGTTCACAGTTGATTTCTTAATAAGATTCTTTAAATTTCTTACAAATATTTTGTTTTTGAGAATTGAGCAGTAGAAATGCTTAGACTAGAGAAACAAAGCTTATGTATTAAACTCTTCTGTCTAAGGAAAGAGTAAAGAGCATGTACAATAAAACTCGGCCTGCTCAGGCAAAGCGCTGACATTGCTTGTTCGCAATGAGAAAGAACACTTGAAAGAAAACGCACCGTCTCATCAGAGCTGGGCTCCTCTAAATGGCATTGATGAGTTTGGTCCCTGTAACAGGATCTTCATATATGGCAACAACATCGCTGAACTTGTCAAAAAGCTGCTCCAACTGATCCATGCCCATCTTCATGTAATCCAGTGACCTCTTGTACCTTTGCTTGTATACCGCCTCAAAACAATCCATCCGCACACGACAACCATAGCTAACCATAATGTCTTGCAACTCGAACTTGAACTCTTCCAGGCTCCTCTCGCTTTGAACCGAACCAGTATCAGAGAGTTCATCAGATGAGACTCCTCCATTGGTAGCGACGGTGATATCTTTGCCTTTATTATCTCTCCTCAGTAGAACCACAGGCGGAGGAGAAGGAGGGGAGACACGGCTCGTTCTGGAGCTCCGAAGATAAACAAACCTCTTGTTGCCTTTACCATCCACTGCAATCACATCACCCATCTTCTTGAAAAGATCCACAAGCTTAGGCGAACCATAATCCGCTACAAAAAGGGGTTTACTAAAATTCCTTTGGTACTCGGAAGGAACACGCATGAGAGGCATACACCCACCCGAAAGCTCCAAAAGCTTCACTAGCTGTCCCTTCAAACCATTCAAATCTCCAGGCGCTACCCACATGGTTGACTCAAGGTGACCAGGAGGAGGATAACAAGACGGCATCATGCTGCTACTGCTACTACACTCATTCTGAAACTGAGAAACCATCAAAGACGAAGCTTCTCTACTATAAAAACTCTGAGACACACCTCTATAAAGAATCGTCTCATCTTCATTCACCGCCCCATCAAGATTATTACTACCACATCCCATCAGATAGGTCCCAACACGAGGCCTCGGTAACGGCACAAACCCTTCACCGTGAACAATACTTTGCCAATCCCAAACAAACTTACCAGCACTAGTCAAAGCCGGGTTAACGTACACACCCGAAGGTATAATAACAACCACATTGTACCCACGCTGGCCAAGCACGTGAAGCGCGGGAGCGAAATCAACATCTCCAGTTATGATAACGATAGTGGAAGGAGGAGGATGGTCAAGCACGAACAAGAACATGTCGAGCAGGATAGCTTTATCAGCTGCGTCTTTCCTGCCGTTTGGTACATCGACGAGTTTGACACCTGTCCTTTGACAGCCTTCTCTGACACGGCGAGGGAAGGCGTTGAAGTCGCCGAAGGCTGAGAAGACGACCACCGAGCCGGAGACCACTGGATGGAGCTGTATAGCGGTTCGGATGTTACTGGCTACGTCTTCGGGACGTACGTCGCTGGGGACGGGACAGTTTTCGATGTCCCAGAGGACTGCTAGAGGAGCTTCGCGTCTCTGTGTTGCAGCCATTAGGTTGAAATCGCTTGCAAAGGAATCAACGGAGACGATCGCTGTTTCTGTTGGTGACATAGCTTTTTGTATCATCATCAATGGCTGCCTTCTATTAACAAACAAACAAACTACTCGATTAGGTTTGGTTTTAGCTAGGGATGAAAGTTTTTCTTCAGCGTAATTAGAGAAATTGAGATGAAGATTAAGCAGATCGAAAGCATAGTACCTGATGCACAGAGACGGATCTTGAAGATGAGAGAGAGATTTCACGATTCTGCAGAATCTCAGGGAAAGATGATATTTCTTCTCCGGCTGAAAAAGGAAATTAAAATGGTTTGGGAGCTTTCACCGACTCTCTTTCTAAGGTTTCTCTTTCGTGGGCTTATGTAGTACCTAAAAGCCCATTCCGCCATTTTCTATCTTCTTTGAAAACTTTTGTTTTTGTTCGTAAAACTTAGGATTTAGAATCACTAAGTTCTTAGTAGGGGTTTGGTTGTTGTATTTAATGGATTTGAAAATCGAACTAAATCTAGTGTTATTGGTTATATGATTTTCAAATCTGTATTAAAATCATGTGTTATTGGTTTAATGATTTATAAATTTTGTATCAAATCAAGTGTTATTCAATCGCACGGATTTACTAATATATTGATTTTATAATGGATGTGAATGGATTTGTTTGGATTTTTTAGTTAAGAATACAAAGACTCAAATCCGAGGGAAAACCTTTGGATTTGATAGCAGGATTTAATCTATATGGAGAAGACAGATGGAATCAATCAATTAAATATAAACCAATAACACCTCCTATTTTATTAATTATAAAGGGTACCCTTTATATAGAGAATACAAAATAGATAAAAGCAAAGGATTACAAATCATAAACACAAAGAGAAAAGAAAAAAGGAAAAAAGGAAAAACAAGCTCTCTGTTTTGGCCGATCTCTCTCTCTTTGGAAGACTATATATACATGATTTATTCTCCTTGAGGATTGGGCAAGGTTATGGACATCCATTAAAATGATTTGTATAAAACTACACCATTGGAAATTTGCCAAACCATACAGAGTGCGGTAATCCCGCTTTGGAGTTTGCCTAATTTGAAAACTTTCATCAGAAAAAAACCCAGTGGGAAAAACTGTTGGATGATGAAGGAAAAAGAAGTAAAACACGTACATACTCGCCCATGATGTGAACT